>NC_080054.1:21514079-21554079 GCF_026212465.1 Amaranthus tricolor | reverse complement strand
GTAATTTTCTAGTGGGAATGTTCATATTTTGTTGGAGGAGAAATTTCTTGAAAATCTTATTCCCATATGATGTTGATATCCCATAGGAGTATCCGCATATGTAATAATAGTAGCATATCATATATTACAAGAGATGGATGGAAACTTATATATATAAGGACCAAGAGACAAAATAAATAACAAACTAACTAATTTTGTTAGTGAGTAAGTGAGCTGTCCTTGATCATGTGCGAAATACATTCATGAGTATTAACATCCCCCCTCAAACTTGCTGGGGTGGAGACCATGCCAAGTTTGAGTACCAATGTTCGAAAGTGAGAAGAAGGTAAACTCTTCGTGAAAATGTCGGCCAATTGACTTGAAGTGGGAAGGTAAGTCAACTGTATTAGACCCTCCATGACTTTCTCACGAGTAAAGTGGCAATTTATCTCTATGTGCTTGGTGCGATCATGGAGGACAGGATTATGAGCTATTTGTAATGCCGATTGATTGTCGCAATGGAGGGTCACAGGCTTGAGGTCTTGCACACACTGGTCTTCAAGTAATCGAACAAGCCAAGGTATTTCGGAGGAGGCAGCAGCCATGGCACGGTACTCAGCCTCGGAAGATGATCTTGACATAGTCCCTTGCTGCTTGGACTTCCAACAAATGGGAGAGGAACCAAGTAAAATCAGGTAGCAAGTAATAGACCGTCTGGAGTCAAGGCAGGCGGCCCAGTCAGAGTCGGAATACGCTTGGAGTGTAATTTTGTCAGCAGCTTGCATTAGTATGCCTTGGCCAATGGTGGAATGTAAATAATGTAAAGTGTGAACAAGGGCTTGGTAATGTGACTCAGTAGGGAACTGCATGAATTGGCTTAGAGTTTGGGTTATATAAGCTAAATCCGGACGAGTATTAGTCAGGAAGTTGAGCTTTCCAACTAATAAGCAATATAACGTTGGGTTAGAAAAAAATAGAGAAGAGTCTTTGTAGGGTTTGGTGTTTAGGGGTAAGGGAGTAACCACATGCTTGAATGACTATATGCCATAATTGGTAAGAAGTTCATGAGAAAACTTATGATGAGTTAAGGCTACTCCAGTAGGTAATGTTGTAACTTCAATTCCAAGAAAGAAACCTAGATGGCCAGGTCTTTGATGCTAAAGGTGTTGTTCTTGACATGCCAAGAGGGATGGTGTCTTAACCGCAATTGTGATTGCATTTGCATCCATATGATTTCAAATTTTTTTGTCCCCTACATAAGATCTACAAGTGCTGAGTGACCTACGAAACACTTATAAAGCAATAGTTTGTGGGTTTTAGTACTACAGCTAGTCTCTTGAGAGACTATTTTTTTGAGAGACGTATTTTAAGTCCAACTCATTAAAGATTAATGTCTATTTACCTTATTCTTAATGACTATTTACATTATCCTTAATGTTTTCTTATAGTATCCTTAATGCCTACTTTTAGTATCTTAAATGTCTACTTAAAATATTAATGCCTACTTAAAATATTTTTAAAAAATATAATGAACCGGTCCAATTAGAGATAGTCTCTTAAAGAGACCGACTTTCACAAGAATTTGTGTTAGTACTAAGGATGTCTTGTCGTTAAAGATGATGTGTGCTTTGTCGAAGCAAACACCTCTTAGAATTAATACATTTATTAAGGATGTCTCGAATCAAACTTTAGAATTAAAGAATATGTTCACTCAATAATTAGAGAATTAAGTTTTATAACTCTTCTTTGACCAAAATGTTCTCGTTAAAATTTTGAGACCTCTTTGTAGGGGATTATTTCATTTAAAAATATTTTATGTTTACGTAGTAAAAGCGCTCGCTCTTCCCCTTGAAACACTTTCTTTATGAGTATTAGTTATCTGAGGGGTCTTTGACAAACTTGTTATTGAACCATGGTACATACACACCACTCTTTGACAAACTTGCTAACCATGGTGTTTTAGTACTCCTTCCTACTTAACTCTCTTCCACTTTTACAATATTTAATAAATTAATTAGAATTAATTACTGATATTTTTTTCTAGTATTTGACAACTTTTTACAAAAATGGTACATTCAAACAGATTTTAAAATTGACATTAAAATTCAAATAAATATTTATAATTCAAATTTAAATTAGTTTTTTCTATTTTATGATTTTTAATTTTCATTTAAGTATTAATACAAAATATAAAATAAACTACTAAGGGAATGTTTGGCAACTATTTTTGGGGAATTGAAAATTTAATTAAATAAGCTACTCCATTACCTAATACTCCAATTGTTTTCGCTTTGTCCGTAATCTTTCCATATGTTGAGTTATGTGACTTTTAAATTCAATGTTTAGTATGAGTTGTACTTCTTTGTCATGTTATTTGGGTTTTAATGTGTATTATGACAAGAGATAGAAACAAGGATGCAATTACAATGTTGAATGGTGAAGCTCGTTAGAAACATAATGCTCACGAAACCTGCAAGACAATCTCACTCGATCAAACGGGTCATCCGCTCGGTAGAGCTATTGTTGATAAATACGACTTATTGCTCCATATTTGGTAGCTGAGATAATCTGATTGCATATGAACTGATTATAATTGACTACTTTTTTACATTAACTTATTTGTTGCCAAATTGACATTTAATTAATATTCTTGAGATTTTTCCTAAAATTCAAAATTGTAATTATGCTAGTCTAATAGTGTAAATGATTGATTTAATGATCTATTAAATAAATTTTATGTCATTTCAGTTTTACATAACAATTGTCAGAAAAAAGGGCAATTATGAACTTCCAGTAATTTCCTAAATTGCATTATAATTGGAATAAATGTAATTTATTATGCAATATAATTTTCTACATAGTACATCATACATTTCGCAGTATACTTTTCTAAATTGTACATCATATACATTACAGTGTAATTCCAATAATTTATTAGACAAGATAATTTTCTACACAGTACATCATATATTTTCTAGTATAATTTTTAAACAATACATTTATCTATAATAGTATAATTGGAATAATTGTAATTTGTTGCATCCATAATGAAAAAAAATTTCAAAAATGCAAATTGGTAAATATGGTAAATCAAAAATAGATGTTAATCAGTCAAATTTCATTAATGGCGTCTAATGAAAAAAAGACAAATGGCATGCCCACAATCAAACTAGCTTATGCTATTATACAATAAAATTAATAGGATGTATGATTTTGAGTGGGATATTCACCAACTCTCATTTCGTCTCTTGTATATAAGTATTCTAATAAATTATTGATAATATGTAATCAATTGAGTGAAGATCTATTAAAGCGAGGATGAACCACATATTCTAGGGGTTAGAGAGAGGAGTTTATTTAAGAACTCTAGTACAACAAAAAAAAATTATCTTCCATTGAGTCGATGTTTAATTAAGAAACATGCATTTTTAATGTCTTACTTGGATCAAAGTAATACATATGAAAAAACATGCATCTTCATATGAAATATAAAGTCTATTTATATATGCGATATTGAAAGAATGATTTATAATGCCTTGTGTATGGCTTTGCATTTCATTCATTGTATAGGGATGTACAAGGATTGATTAAGGTATCTAAATATTACATAATATTGTGTAAGAATAAAATAATTACAATATTGCAAGAATAATATTATTGTGATTTTCATAATATTTGCATGAATAAAATAATATTTGGAAGATATTATTATTATTCTATTACACCCCGTAGTGGAAGCGGGAAGTTCACGAACGCTAAGACTGTCCCTGAAGTTTGGATGGAACATGATGAACGCAAACTTGACCACGTACTACCTTTTCACGAATAAAATGTATATCCATTTTGATATATTTAGTATGCTAATGTTGCATAGGATTTCCAGAAAAGGTAGATAGCACTAATGTTATCACAACATACCAAAGTTCCTTTAGAATTGGGGCAATAAAGCTCAAGTAATAAATTGCGTAACCAACATGATTTGGAGACTACGTTGGCTACTCCTCGATATTCAGCTTCTGCACTAGCACGGGAAAGAGTTGCTTGACGTTTAGATGACAAAGAAAGCAGATTATCACCTAAGAACACACAATATCCTGAGGTAGAACTACGGGTGTCACGGCAACCTATCCAATCTGCATTAGCATAAGATAGTGGAGTAGTGGTGGAAGATGGATACATAAAGCCCATAATAAAGATGAAGAATACCACGAATATATAGGATACGATGGAGAGCATGCATGCGAGAGTCCATAGGATTATGCATGAAGAGACACACTTATTGGACTGCATAAGAAATATTCGGCCTTGTAAATGTGAGATATTGGAGAGCACCAGCAAGACTGCGGAATAAGGTAGGATCCTCAAATGGAGATGAGGAAGAGGCACTAAGTTTGGGCTTAGTGTCGACTAGGGTAGGACATGATTTACAAGAACTCATCCCTGCTCGGCTTATAATCTTCTTGGCATATTTTTTTTGTGATAAGAATAATCTAAACTTATGGCAACTAGTAGCAATACCCAGAAAGTAACTTCAAATACCTAAATCTTTCACACCAAATTCAGAGCTCAAAATCTTAAAGATAGATTTGAAAAAAGATGAAGAAAAAGTAGTAAGTATAATATCGTCTACATATAATAAAAGATAAGTTGTAGTAGAACCTTCTTGTAGATGAACAATGATTGTCACAAGTGCTATGAACAAACCCAATTTGAGCAACAAAATCAGCAAATCTTTTATACCAATGCAAGCACGGGGAGCTTGCTTAAGTCCATAGAGAGACTTCTGAAGCCGACAAACATGATTAGGAAATTTTTGGATCCCTAAACCCCAACGGTTGATGCATATACATTGATTCCTCAATATTACCATGTAGGAAAGCATTTTTGACATCTAGCTGATGAATGGACCATTTCTTAAACTGAGCCAGACTAAGAACTATACGAATAGTAGTACGGTTTGACTACTAGGAAATATGTTTCTCCACAATCAATAACAACTTGTTGACCTGCACCATTACCAACAAGGCGAGCTTTATGTCGCTTAAAAGTACCATCATAATTTTCTTTATGTCTAAAAATCCACAATGAACGTAAAAAATTGACATTAGGTGGCCTAGGAACTAAATCCCACATCTTATTCTAAATTAAACCATCAAATTCGTCGGTCATAGCCAATTTCCAATTTAGGTACTTAAGAGCTTCAATTGGATTTTTTTGGTAAGGGGATTTAGTGAGTTGATGTAGGTTTCCTTCATAATATTTGGGATATGGCTTGACAATGTCGTGTTGGCTTCGAGTAGTAGGACGTGTAGTGGATGGTTGAGAACATGAGACTATTGGAGTAGTATTAGGTGAGTGATTGAGTGGGTTGGTTGTATTAGGCTGGAGGGGTGAGTATTGGTCAATGGGTTGGACGCCTGGAGTTGGGCCAGCGGGTAGGGGGGAGTTAATGGGCTGAACAGTAGGTTCAGAATGTGGTTCAGGAGTAGGAATGTATTGGGTGTGGGAATGAGATCCATCGGGTATGGCATGATCGTGGGCCAGAGTAGAAATGAGATCGGTATGTTTGTTGTGAGGACCATTAGAGGAGAGAGACTCTTGATTAATATAATGAGGTAAGTATGAAGAAAGACCACCTTTATCTACAAAATCATAAGAAGAGGAGGTGGGAGTATAAAATTTGGAGAAGGGAAAGGTTTCTTCGTCAAAGATAACATGACGACTTATAATTATTTTATTAGATAAAAGGTCGTACCATTTGTAACCACGGTGATTAGTTAGATAACCTAAGAATACACATGGTGTGGACCGATTTTAAAGTTTGAAGATGGTGGAAGAGGAAAAAAAAGGAAAACACAAACATTCAGAAACTTGAAGTTGAGAATAAGATGGTATTTTGCGATATAAAATTTCAAGTGGGGATTTATTTTAAAGATTTTTATTTGGAACAATATTTAGAAGATATGTAGCCATGCCAAGTGCACGATACCAAAAAGGTAGTGGGAGAAAAGCCTGAGCAAGAAGGGTACGCATGATGTTGTTGAAAGATCAAATTTTATGTTCGGCTCTACCATTTTGACGAGATGTATGGGGAAAGAAAAGCGAAAAATCGATACCATTTTTGCACATAAAGTAAAAAAGTGGTCATTTGCACATTCTTCTCCATTATCACATTGTAAATTTTTTATTTGACAATTAAATTGAGTATTGACATAGGATGCAAATTTTGAGAAAGTGGGAAAAACATGAAATTTAAAAGGGATAAGAAAAGTCCACAAGAAATTAGAGAAATTATCAAGAAATAAAACATAATATTTGTCTTGAAAAGAACTTAAAATAGGAGATGTTCACAAATCACTATGTATAACTTCAAATGGCATACATGTAGAATTAGACGAAGAAATAGAAGGTAACTTGATATGTTTACCAAGAGGACATGAATTACAAAATTTGGAAGTTGTTGTCTTATTATAAGAAATAAATTTCTGCTTTCTAGATAATCTAAAAGAGAGGCTCTTGGGTGGCCCAGCCGATCATGCCAAAGAGATGGAGTGATAGCAACAAAAACAGATGGAGATTGTTGAGTAAAAGGTATGGTCAAAGGATAAAAGTCATCACCTCGACTCTCACATCTCATGAGGTCCTTTCCCGTCAGAAAATTCTTCATAGAAAAACTAAATGGGTCAAAGCTTAGGGAGTCATTATTATTAGTGGAAAATTTTCTAACAAAAATGAGATTTTTTTATTAATTTAGATGCATGAAGGACATTTTTATGAAGCAAAGGAGGATGGAGAGGGGTTAAATTAGCATTACCAATACCACTAATAGGAACATTTTTACCATTTCCAACAATAATATGATTATTTATGCTTAATGGAGAAAAAGATGAGAGATTACCATAAGTGGATGTCCCCGGTGTTCATGTACCAAGATGAGTTTGGTGGATTGAGAGTGCGAGTTTGAAGAGTAGATTCAACATCTGTGGGTTGCTAGCCATGAGCAAAATGTTGTGCCCCTGAAGAAGGACCTGGGCCAAGAATGCTAGAGCTTTTCTTAGGAGGGATGGCAAAATTGGATTATGGGCTAAAGGGTTTGGCCCACTGTTAGGTAGGATAAGAAGAAGGTAGACAGGCCCATGGAGTGTTTGGTGGCCAATTCCAATTAGGCAAGGGATATTGTCATGAATGGTTATCTATTGATGGTATTGTTAAGTGAACTTGTGGTTGTTACGGCTCTTACGTTGGCGGTTATTGTGCTGGTAGCGGCCACCGTGGTTGTGGCGGTTGCCTTGGGTGGCGGTGGTATGTTGGTTTGGGCGGTGGTTGGGTGGAGAGGGGGAATTGCGAGATTTTGGATAGGTATTTTGTGAGATGAATGCGGTGTTGTCTTGAGAGTCGCGTTGAACAATTATGGTTTCTTCCAACGCTAGTTTTGATTTGGCGGTTTCAAAGGGTGGTAATGGGTCATGTTGTTGGATATGAGAGAAAAAATTATTGTAGTCTTTAGTAAGTTCGAAAAGCATTATTATCACAAGGCGGGAGTTATCAACTAGAGCATCAACATTGCCTAATTGATCCCACAATATGTTATAGTCAATTACAATAAGCAGTGGTATTAGGAAAATTGGCCAATTTAATGCTAGTAAATAGATTTTCAAGATAAAGGGCTCAAGAATTTTTGTTATCTTGAAACATAGCCGCAATGCGTAACCAAACTTTATCAGCAGTATCATCATGTATAAGAATAGATGAGAGAATATTAGGAGAAACTATGGCATACATCCATTGTAGGACGGCGGCATCAAGACGTTTCCAGAGGATGGCATCGGCATCCTCATCGATTTTTAGATCCGCTAGTTCTTTTTCTTTGGCAGGAGGAATGATATGTTCAAGGATATTATGAACTTGTGCTTTGAACTTTAAAAAGTGCAACCCATGAATGATATTAACTGGAATCATTGTCTAGGGTAATAGGGAAAAGGGATTTCACATTAGTTTTGTTTAAGGCGGAGTGAAAAGACATTTTGAAATTAGTCATGAAGAAAAAAAAAAAGGCAAATAAAAAAATTGTGTCGTGAGGGATAGAAGGAGTGGCGGCTAGGTGGCAGAAAAGTGAAAGAGGAAGACGAAGTAGAAATCTCATACCATGAAAGAATGATTTGCCTTATGTATGGCTTTTCATTTCATTCATTATATAGGGATGTTTAAGGATTAATTAAGGTATCAAAATATTACATAATATTGTGTAAGAATAAAATAATTACAATATTTGCAAGAAGAAGTAGATTTTATATGTTTATTTTGATAATCAAGTTCGCACGAACATATATATGTAATAGATTATCGTTTATTTTATGATATTGAACAAGAATTATTCTATTAATCTTTGTCATGACGTATATATGCATATATTTATATACAATATACAATGTATGTTTGAATGAAGTAGATTAAGTTTAAAGTTAGTTATTGATTTCAATTTATTTTGTCATTATTTTTGTTATTTTTATATTTATTAATTTTATAATTTACATATCAATTTTATCTATAATATTGTAACAAGATGTTACATATTGTAGTTAAAAGTGGTGTATGATTGTAGCATGTTAGATTAGGTTAATAGATTAGATAAAAAAAAAAGTGATATTTAATGAAAAAAAAGTGTTACCGATAATTGAATAAAGTGCCACATAAAGTTATTAAAAGTGATATTTAATCGTGAAGTGTTATATTAGCTTAATTGATGAGATGAAAAAGTGATACCTAATGATAAAAAAGTGTTACATAAGAAATAATAAGTAACACTATGAAAATAATACATATGTAAAAAAAAATGTTACCTAAAGTTATTTAAAATAACACTTGCAAAAATGTTACTATAGACATGTAAATGTGTTACCAAAGAGAATAGGTAGCACCGTTAGATGTAGCACCCAAAAAGTGTTACCTTATATGTCTATAGTAAAATTTTAACGGCCTGTTTGGTTAGTGGTACTAAATTGTGGTAATGGGAATGAATAATTGTGTAAAATTTCATCAAAAGTTTTATATCATTCCTATGATAATGAAACTTTGAATACAACAAAGTTTTTTCTTTAAAAATTTCCATTACCACCTAATACCACCTCTCCCCATTGGTAATGCATTGGAATGAGTTTTATTAAGAAAATGAGATGATTAGAATTGGATAAGCATGGTCATCAAGGTAGCCAAAAAATTTTTCAACTAAAATTACACTAGTTTTCTCATTCCCTATTATCATCGTTTATTACTACCTACTAAAAGGACCGTAATTACTTTATGTAATACTATTGGGGTGTTACCTAAAGCCAATTATGTACTAGTGCATGCATCTTCATATGAAATAATTATATGAAGTCTATCTATATATATGATATATACATAGATCTTAAGAAATTAAGATTCATTTGTATTCTTACTTTATTATTTTCTTAATGCATTATCTACAACACCAAAATATACCGTAAAAGTGATAAGAAAATTGTTTCTTATTCCGTACTAGTATACGTGGTAATTTGTTCAGTACTTGTAGACCAACTATAGAGGAACAATAATTGACGTTTTATGATCTCCATGTGGTGTAGATTCATACCTATTTTGGAATGTGGAAGTCACGCATCGAGTGTATGTTATTCTTCTGTATTTGATAATTTATATTATGATATGCATATGATCTTGAATTAGATGTTAAAAAATCGTTTCTTAAAATTCCGCTTGACGCATCTATATTCTTACACAAACGTTATTAAAAAATGTAGTTACTCTCAATTAAATAACCTCGTGAGAACCACAATACTTTCAAGTTAAAATTTCTTACATATATAATTGTTTCAAGGGAAATAAAATTAAAAATATTAAATTGAAATTAATGGGCATAACAACAAAATCTTATATAATGAAATATAATTCACAAAACAATGCCTCTTTTTGGTTTTTGCCACAACAACATTCTCCTCCCATGAATATATTCATTTAAACAAAATACCAAATAAACTAATTCATCAAATGAAAAAATAGTAAGTCCTAACCAATCACAAACATATTATTAGATTTTTTTTTTCTTTTCTTTTTTTTTTTTAAAGGAACAATCCATGAATTAACAATCAGTGTGCTTCACTTAGCCTCAACTTTCTTCTCATCCACTTTTTTGTCAGCTGTGGCTGGAGCCGTGGCTGGAGTTGCAGCTGGTTTAGGCTCTTCTTTCTTTGGCTCAGAGGCTTCAGGCTTAGGTGGCTCAACTGCCAGCTTTGGTGCTTCTTCTTTCTTCGACTCAATAGCCACTTCTTTGGCTGCTTCCTCAGGTTTTGCTGGCTCTGATGGCTTCTCATCGGCTGGCTTTTCAGCTCCCTCGGCTGGCTTTTCGGCTCCCTCAGTTTCTGGCTTCTTTCCTTCATCCTGTAAACAAATCAATCTTCTTAGAAAAAATTCTTTATAAAAAACAATTTATCAATTTAATTTTTCACATACCAAATATATAATCGATCCCAACTCATACCTAACATCATTTGATCTTTACCTATATTAATATAATCTCTATTCTACCAAATTTGCCACATAGATATGTAAAGGGAAAACCGAGAAAAAAAATATGTAAAACACTAAAAATATGTAAAATATGTAAAAATATGTAAAAAAAAAAACACTATGGGGCATCAGAGAAATGGATTATTGTTAATGAGATAAAAAAATGTTAATTAAATATGTAAATAAAAAAACCAAAAAATATATTTGATAATTATTACGTTTTAAAATAAAAATAAAGCAAATTTGATAGAATAAACCAAAAATATAGTAAAGTAAATTTCATCAAACCATATAGAATTTTTTTTTTTTGAAACATGAAACCATATAGAATACTACTATATAAAAAAAATAAAAGTATTCAAAATAAACTAAAAGTAAAACAATAAAACATGAATGACTTGACAAGACCTTTGTATAATTAAAAGTAAATTATGCTTTAATTGTGTTTGTTGAGCATGCATGTTCATACAATATACAATAAGTAGGTAGGGATTATAATAGAAGAAGCTACTAAACAATAATAAGAACTAAGAAAACATAAAAGATAAGAAAAACAAGCAATCTAAGAAACTCATTAGAAGACAAACAAATGTTGCAACTTGCAAGGAATAAAAATACATGGAAAGGAGGGGGGGGGGGGGGGGGGGAGGGGCGGGGGGGGAATGAATAGGCCTACAGAATAATTGAGTTCCAATGCTAGCTCTAAAACATTTTTGGGGCCGAGAGTGAGATATTATTTTGCTGTCTTTTGTAAATTAGGTATGCTTTAAAAGGTATAGTGATACTCTAAAGTAGAGGTGTATATTCGGGTTTTGGACGGAATTTAAAAACTATATCACATGTGGGTCAATTTGTATTCATGTGTGTACCTAATTCTTATAACAAAACATATTTAATTTTTATGTGCAATTTATTTCGAATCAAGTCGATTCATATTTAGTCTTCATTTATCGGATTGAAGTTGAACAAATTTTCCTACATGAAATGTTAGAAGTGTTAAAACTATAATCATTTATAGTCGTACATCCTTTTCCACGAACCCAACAAATCTAAATCAATAATGGAAATGCAACACGCATCATTTAAAATTAGAAGTTTAATTTTGTAATCAGATAATGCCATATTTAGAAACGATGATTTCATTTGGAAATTCGAAATTAATTCAAATTTATTGTTTGGCAAATCAAAAATTTTCAAATTTGAATTTAAATCAAAAATTCCACCATTGTTTTAAAGTAATCAAAGTTGAGAATTTGAGAATGAGTAACCAAATCTTATCATGCTCAAATTCTTCATATGTAATTTCATAATTAATTAAAATTTATAATTTAAAATAAAATACTTATTTTCAAACACTATATAAATATTCTTTTCTAACAACTTATTTCAACTTTTGAATATTGGGCCCTTCTCATGACGCTCAGGGCCGGACCTACTTAGTTTCTAAGGATTCTAGGGTGTGTTTGCGGTTTGCCTGAATGTGAGTTAAGGACAACCACGAGACAATTTTCATATGAACATGGGATATGGGACCCAAATTCACATGAACTTCAAGAGACATGAACAATTTTTTGACCAACAAGACGTTCCCTAGACTTGCTCTCATCTTATGCATTGATGTGGTTGACAAGAACAAGAGAATTTTAGTATTTATTTAAAAATAGTAAATATTTCTTTACATAGATCTTCAAACTTACGAAACCAGTTTTTTTTTTTTTTTTTATTAGGAGGTTAAAATTGACTTATCAATATCATATACAAGTTTATTTGATTATAATAGACTAAATGATAATGCCGTAAACTTAAGTAAAATAATAGAGTGTAACATGCCAAATACCCTTTATTTTCCTTTTTTTTTTTACTAATTTTGGAATAAATTGTGGCCGACCTTTAGTTTAAATAATCATGTACAACAAAATACAATATATCTTATATAGAAATGATATATAACTATACGAGTTGTGTATAAAAAAAATTGTATTTTTATATTTTAATTTTTTATATTCTAATTTAACATTGTATATTTTTGAAAATATTAGATTCATTAAGTTATTTTGTTGTACTTACCTTTCCTTCACTCAAAGTAATTACTTAAAATATTAATTTATTACAATTTCAATATAAAATTCTCTTGAAAATTTAAAATATTAATGATAAAGAGATTTTGTTAATATTAATATGACTCTAAAAATTGTAAATATCATATCCTATCTTATAATTAAATGCATTTTTGTTTTAAAAGAAAAGTTAAAGCTATTTATTTCTTTCACTTAAAAGTTAAAACTATTTATGAATTTTTTTTCCTTTTAAAATAAAAGTTTAATAATTGAACATTGTAATAAAATTCCACTTGATTTGAAATATGATAGACAATGCATGTGAAAATGAGTAGTTGAATTCGGCATAATATACTCCCTTAATTTCATGTTTTAAACTTTAACCTTTTAACCTTTTCATAGTATATTTAACAAAATTAAAAACACTACTACTAGATTAATTCGTCTTATTATAGACTTTTATGATCATAACTAATAATTAATTTATATTTATTTTTTAACCAAAAATATTAGAAATCAAGTATAATGTATGCATAGGCCCAGTTTGATACTCTTTATTAATAATGACCTAATAAGAGTATCATTTTTCTCGTTTTTAACATATACTTTATTGTTTTTATATGTTTTTCGCAAATAAAATTTACAATTTTTAGTGTTAAAATTTAACTATAATTTCTTATTGATCTATATGAAAAAATATATTTATATAGGATTTTGACAGATTCGTCTTAATATATATTTTCTAAATATCAATTTTTTAGAATTTTTCAAAACTCATAATTAAAATTATTTTGACTTATAAATTTATATTGAGATCTGCGCATAAAGTGAAGGGAAAAAACAAATGGAAACAAAGAGAATATATTTTTATTGGTAATTTTGATTATCACTTAACAAATAATGTCTCCCACCTAATTGGTAGTGAACGAAAATAAATAAATTTTGTCAAGAAAAAACTTATTATAATAAAATTATTATAGTTATGATAAATTTTCGTTATTATTTTCATCATTTAATGCTTAAATGAAAAAATAAATTTTACCTTGTTTTGATCTATTTGAATTTCTCTCGTGGTCTCATCAACATTCTTTTGCTCCGGCGCCGGAGCTTCGCCTTCAGTTGTCAATGGCTTGTTTGCACAATTTCCCATTCTTTACTTGTCAGTTTTTACAACAATAAACCCACAAAAAGATTTGATGAAAAACTCTTATAGTGAGAGAAAAATCGCTTATTTGAAAAAGAAAAAGGGAGGAAAATGCAAGAAAAGAAAGGAAGTTTATAGGAAATAAGGAAAAGATGATTATGAATAATTTTTAGGGTTTATTTTGATGGCCTGACAATCATTCTGCTGAGTATAATAAGGTTGTAAATATATAGACAACTTAGACATCCAGCCAGCTAGCTTACTAACTTTTTTTTTCTTTTTAAAAATTGAATAGTACTCCCTAGTTTTCTATTTATGTTTTCATAATAAATGTTTATTTGTATTGAATATGTATTATTTTATTTAATAATAAAATTATAGAATATTTTATTTAGTAGATACGAACTTTTGCAAAATATCAGTGGTAGCAAATATTGAAAATAATTCCACAAAATAGCATTGTACTTTTGGAATTTCACAACTTAACGTATAATTTAACGTTTTTTTGGGCATTAATGTTACGACAACTTAAATTCCAAAAGTACAGTGTTATTTTATGGAATATCAAAAAAGAAGGTTATTGTATTTTAATGAAAAAAGACAATGGTATAAACAAAATTTCACAACTTAACGTATAATCTAATATTTTTTGGGCATTAATGTTACAAGTACTGAAATTCCAAAAGGACAATGCTATTTTGTGGAATTCTGTTTTAAGATTTGCTACCACTGACCTTTTGCAAAAGTATGTGCCTATCATATAGAATATCTCTAAAATTATAGAGCAAAATTATAGATAATAAGCAAGAAAAAATATTAAAATAAAATTTGGGGAAAAAGTATAGGTACCACAATCTTTAAAAAAATATTTAAATAAAAGTAATCGTAATTATGTAGGAACCATAAGTCGAAGAAAATTCTTAAAATGAAGTTATGTGAATACCATAAATATTAACAAAATATTAAAATTAGAATAAGTCGTTCAACATTAATAATATAAATAGAAAATTTATTTTAGAAAATAAAAAATAAAATGGTAGAAAAAGGCAAATGGTCAGGGATTAATAATTAATTTAACTTAAAATGGAAATTTGAAATATTTTGGTAATTGTCGGAATGTTATAATGGACAGGGTGTCTAGGGGTAATGACACAGGCTGTTGAATTATATTGGTGATCCTGTTTACTAAAATGGTCATAATCATTGTGTATAACAACTTTCAAGTTTTGATTGTGTCATACTTTATTTTCTAACATTATTTTATATACAATCAATAATTCAATATGGATTTTTGGAAATATATATGTGATGATAGTTAAAAAGTAAATATTTTCTTAGTATGATGAATTGGGAAAATAATTATAATTGGTAAGAAAATATTGCTCCTTTAATTGACTTAATTATGTAAAGAGCAGAAAAAAACAATAGATCATTTTTCAATGTAATATTATGTCACTAATCATATATTAGCATTTGTTGTATAAGTTGCTTATTCTTCTTTTGTTTTCAAAATAATTTTTACCTAAATTTTTCGATTTAGAACGCAATACTTGTAAAAGACATCAGCATAAATTAGTTGATAGAAGAGACTTATTTTATAACTTATTTAATCATACAATCTAATAAAAAAAACTGAAAAATTTCACATGATATTCTCATATTGATTTGTCATATAAAATAATTATTACCAAAGTTATTAACATCAACTTATTTCTTAAAGTATAAGTAATATATTACAATAAGAATTTTTTGAAAATTTTGTTGAAATATTATATTTTTGAATTTAAAATATATATATATATATATATATATATATATATATATATATATATATATATATATATTAAAATATTATATTTTTGAATTTAAAATATATATATATATATATATATATATATATATATATATATATATATATATATATATATATATATATATATATATATATATATATATATATATATATATATATATATATATATTAAAATATTATATTTTTGAATTTAAAATATATATATATATATATATATATATATATATATATATATATATATATATATATATATATATATATATATATATATTCTATGTTGTAGTATTTGCATATTAATAAAAATTTCTTCATTTAAATTTTATTTATTAAAATATTTTATCAAGAAACAAAAGATATTTGATAATTAATTTTTTTTTGAGAATGAAAAATAATCATTATAATCATGTTAAAGGATTATTCATATTTACCTTAAAAAGTATGAAAATTTTAGTTGATAATTATAATTATATTAATAAAAACTTTTTTTTGCATTAAATGCACTATGTATTCTAGGATCCTCTATCTATTCTATAAAAAAAATTATAATTTTATATTAATAACATGTAATTATATCTTTATTTAAAATTTATATTTATACATACTTTTATACTAATAATTTCTTGAATCATATGAATTTTTATGCTAGTTTAACATATTTTAAAGAAAACAATATTATTGTCAAAATAAATGTGTAATTGTTACACATGAAATATAACTCAATTTAAATTCAAATTCAAATTTAAATTATTGAGAATCTAATATATTTTGAATCATGGGTATAAATATTCCCTTCCTAGCTTGGTGATGGGTAGCACTACTTCAAATGTGGAGTAATTTCAACAATAGTAAAGGAATATTGTAGTGTTTGATAATGACATGGAAGATATCCAAATGTAAGAATCCAATAAGTTATTGCCATGTTATTGTGGAACCAATAACATTCATGCATGACCATCTTTCACAACTATTTTTTATCCCTGGCCCCACATTTCGTTACATTGTGGATGCATGTCATCTGAGTTATGTTCTTCCTCTATTATTAATTAGATTACTAATTCTCCCTTTAATTTTTGGAGTATTACTTTCATTAATATATATTTTGATGTGGTAGAGCCGTGGAGGCATGACTTATATATATATATATATATTATTGATTTGATATGTTTTGAATATTCTTTGATTATTCTTTTGATTATTTAACACTTATTAATTATAAAACTCAGTATTAATTTTCATCATTATTTTACGGTCTCTTAAATAGATGTGGTTATAAAAAGAATTAACATTTGTTTAGTGTTTGTTTGATTATCGACTGGTTGGTATGTGCTATGTTATACTTATGGTAATGAAGTTCTCAAGGTGTTCTAGCATTTATGATCAGAAATAGAAAGAAACAAGAACTAAAAATAACGTTGGTTTTTCTTTTGTTTCTTTCAAATAATTTTTTTTATCACAAATTATGATAAATACAAATAAAAAAACTGAAAAATAACACATGACGACTTCTTAGAATTTTTCTAAATTAATTTAAATTTAAATGAGGTAAGTACTTTTAGCAAGGCAATAATTAATTGCATGGAAATTTATTCTCCTCAATAAATTTAAAACTAAATAAGATAAGTATTAAAAAGATTTCATTACATTAATTCTTTATGCCAAAATAAAAACTTTAAGAAATTAATTGTTTCAAACTAAAATTTACATGTAAGTAAAGAAATATTTTAAAAAATATATTTATCTAAATTATTAGTACTGTTTGAATTAGTTAAAATTAAAACTGAATAAGTTGGTTAAATGGACTCAAAATAAGCTTAATTCATTCATTTATAAATAGTTAGTTTATTTTGTTTAATTTAATTTTTATAAGACCATTAAAATTTTCTTTTAGTCAAATTTACAAGCTAAATTAAATTAAATATTTTAGTACGTAAGTTATATTGTTATCCAAAGTAATTATTTAATTAAAAAATGTAGTATTTACATACTTTTTTTAAACAAAGTTTTTTTATTGCATTATTCATTGAAAATTTATTTATATATGTTTGTATACTTAACTCTGTGCATTACACGGGCTTCAAAACTAGCCAAGTATATAAATATATCAAAGACCTAAAACCGTAATATCATATATTAAGGGGAATATTGTCTTTTAACCTTAGCTTAATTATACTTACCTGATCAATAATAATAGTTTGGGTTATTCCACGTGGTAACCCTGAGATTTTGGGTTTTTAACGTGGTAACCAAAAGTTTTAAAAAATCTACACGGCAACCTTTTTACCAAATGCTTTCTCCATGACCTTTTTACCCAGAAATCGTTAGCAAACGTTAATATCGAGTTTTGTACCTTGTTGTACGCCTGTTAATACGTTTCAGCATATCAATTTACATCGGTTTCATAAATTTTCCCCAAAGCATAAACCTAACTCTACCATCTTTCATTCAAAACATATTTATCCCCTAAATTCAAATCCTATTTTTTTTCAATTCTTCATATATTGAATTTAAAGATTCAACAGCAAAATCAATATTCAACAACAATAATCAAAAATTAGGATTTCACTTACAAATTCGAATGCAAAACTCAAAATTCAAGAATAACTATGAAAACATCACAGCAAATCGATTTGGCATTTAAAAACAAAGAAGAAAATCAACATAAAGAAGAACATCGCCATCAGTTTATTCAAATTTAAATGCACATTCAATGTAATTCGAATGCAATTTCATCATTTCAATGAAATTCGAATGCAAATTCATCAGTTCATTAAAATTCAAGAAGTTACTAATCTTTATTGATCTAGAGCTTGATTTTGTGATCTTTGTACATGGCTTTCATTAAATTTAAAGTCAAATTTATAGATTTAGTGTTAAGGGTTTAGAGAAATGGGGAAATGTTATGAGGAGAGAGAGAGTTTAGTTGAGGAAATACAATTTCATCAAAATGAAACGCTATACTGAAACATTAAGTTCGAATTTAACGATTGGTAACGTCTTTTAGGTAAAAAGGTCACAGAGAAATCATTTGCATTAGTGGAAAAAACGTCAATTATATCACGATTATATCTCACTATATCCGATGTATGCCCGCATATATAATAGAAAAAAGATCACTATGTTTCCATATTGAAAGAATGATATCGTCAATCAATATACGCTAGTCATTATTCACTTGAGTGCGACTCTATGATAAACTAAGGACTATAAGATTATGATTTTTGTAACAATATTTAATATTAAATCATGATTAAATATGAATAACATATTATTGATAAAGCTACATGAAAATGACTTTACAATTGTAACAATGAAATAATTTAAAATCACTCACCTTCATGTCTAATCTCCATAAGCTTAGTATGATGCTCTTGGTTAGGCTATGGGTATGGTCTAGTCAAAAAATTTATTGTAATGTGGTCATCAATATGAACTTGCAGACTATCACATTTCTTTTGGAAATTGTTTCTTTAAAAAGTAGAAATATCTCATAAACATGTTCAGATTTTATTTTTTATGTGAGCTCCAAGATCATAAAACATCCTTTGCATTATAAATGTAATTTGTTGGAACTATGTACTCTAAATCTATGTGGAATATGCAATTTTGCTCTACTTGAAACTTTTTCGGCTTACCACACTCCATTTAGATTAAATATGATACCCGACTTCTATAGTTCTATTCAGCATCGTCTTTATTTAATTTGAAAATCACATCAATGTAACCTTTTATTAAAAATCGCTATTGTCTAAGGTGTTATTGTCTACCGTATTCAATTTATTTCTCTGAGTCCTATAGTATTTAGGTAATTCTTATATCTAGTATAAAAATCTAATCAAGTATAAATCATTACAAACTTTATCCACCACATTGTCAAAGCATAAGGTATATCTTACTCATCCGGTCAATGTCATTAGTGTTGATAATACACTTAAAGTCTTGATGAACAACAAGTCAAGTATCACAGAAATGAGTCCTCTCTATCATAGTTCTCCATGATAATCTAACCAAGAATCTTATCAACTAAGCTTCTTGTATGACTTCAACCATTATTTTTGATCTATCTCTATAGATCAATATCCCGATTATGTACTACACTTTCCATGTCTTTCATAAAGAAATAAACTTTGAGGTGTAATCATATTCCAATCCATAAACTTGCATGAAACCTTGAACCACTAGTCTAGCTTTGAAAGCTGTAATTTCAAGAATATTTTTCATAAACAAACCAAGATATTTCTTCAACTGAACCATATACATACTAGTCCATCTTAAAGAATCAACTGAAGATAATTTTACCTCTAAGGTAGAAACATCGTTTGATCTATCAACACGTAGGATGTTAGGAGGTAGAAATATTGAGTCGTCTTTAACAAATTCTCTTTCTTTTTGCTCTTCTTAAAATTCTTCATAAATTCTCTTTTTACTCACTTTATTCTTGAAACAAACATTTTGTTTAAAGGAAAACACCATTATAAGCACCAAACACTTTCTTTTTGCTATGATTGGAAAGATAAAACCCTATAATTTCTTTATATGAAGTTTTAATGAGTGAAAATGTGGCTGTTTACTTTGTAAAAATTCAAAAACCAAAAAGAGATAAGTAGCTGCTAAATTTATTCATATTTATCCCCATTATTTAGAATTTTACACTTAATTTTAAGTAAAACTCGTCAAAATCAAGTACAAACCAAGTACATCTGGCACATACACTGTTCACCAAACTCTAGAGGCTCAAGGAAGCAAAACCTTAATGATCCAAGTCAAGAAAAAAAAAAGCCAAAAGAAGCCGAAGCAAGCCTTTCCAAGGCCACTCGTCAAGAAATCGGTCAAGCGGACCCTATTTTTGATGTATGTTATATATTTATTGATTTTGACTTGTATACCTAATGCTCGCTCGAGCGATCATCGCTTAGTCGAGCGGTTTGGGTGGCCAAAAGATTATTCAATTTTCAATAGTTCAGCAGGCCCTCTAAATGTATTTCTTTATTTAAAAGCTTGCACTGTTGTTGTCACTTATATGAGCACTTTCCCATCAATTACAGGTGGTGGAGCAATCATGAAGAACCACCCCTACCGCCACCACTACTTGACATCTCTCTATAAAAGAAGAAGACAATTTAGACAATATAAATTCTTTCATCCAAGTTCATTTTTATGCTTTGGTTTGTTCATTTATTGTTTTTTCTTGTTTTAGAATCCTTCTTTATTAGTTGTTGATAGTTCATCTTTTATCTAAACTTTTTCATTGTAATTTCAATCACAAAATAATCTAGTTTGAAGTTTAACTTGTATTTGGTTATTTGAAGAACATCCTGATGCTCTTTATTGCATTATCAACTCAAGTATCATGGAAGCATTTCATCAAACACTTATAGTGTATGAGTAATTCTTCAAGGTCATTTATTGAAGTTGTTTATTTCTTTATCATCTACTTTTTCTCCTTCCTTGCATTGATTCGAAGATTTTAAATTCTATCCTCCTTATTTTATTCTTTGTTATTGTTGGTATTTTTATTTAATTCATGATACATGTCAATTATGTTCAATATTATAATCAAGCTTTATTTACATCATGAATGAGTAGTTTAATTTGGTTTAGGCTAGGATTTATCACCAAGTATGTAGTGTAATTGCTTTTTTGTCTTAGATATGTGGTTTATGGTATGAGATGGGTTTTACTATTATTATAGTGTCATTGGATTGAGGGCAAGAGTTTTAATGAGAATAGGTAAAGTTTTTGATTGAAAATATTGAATGGGTGTTCCATGTCTTGAAATGTGTTTTAACTCCTTGAGAATAGGTCGTTGTGTATGTTTTAGGAATATTTTGTTGCTCGAGAGAGAACACTTCTAAGACATATTCTTCTCTATAACCCATATCCATGGCTTTAGGTTGAACATTAGTAACAACTATTTTGGTGAGAAAGCGTTGCCTTTGACTCTTCACTATCATATTACCTTTCAATTCTTTGTATTGCTTTTAATGTTATGTTCCAAATTACTTTTAATTACACTTACAAACATCTATATATACATTGTTGAACCAACTCATTGATTGACATTGATTGAGAATCCGTTGATATACACCCTACTCCTTGTGGACTCGACCCGTACTTTTCAATGTACTACGACATCCCATGCACTTACAGTATTACTATTGAAGGACTGAAAAGTCCTAATCACTAACTATGCAAGAGATATAATCTATTAAACCATGTCCAATAAAGTTTGAAATCTACTAAATGAAATAATTCCACAACTTTTCAATTGATTATAGATCTCTTTATTCAAATACCCATCAACCCGATTTAATTCTAAAGGGTTGTTAAGCTAACCAAGATGATTCTTTATTTCATACAGAAACCTTTCAAAGGATTTTTACTTTTATCGTATGAGATAAATTAAATCTCTATTTTGACTTAAATCATCAATAAAAGTTATGAAGTAGTCTTTACAAACTTAGCTATAATTCCCATTTTCCTACATACATTATATGTATAATTCCTAGGAGCTCTTTAGCCATTTCACTATGATTCGTGAAAGGTAACTTTGTCATAGAAAAGTGGAGTTTTTGACCATTTGATTTATGTATGTCTTTTGTTTTATAAGTTCAATACCCATTGACATCTTTCAACAAGCATAAACGTTTTTATTTTTATACATTAAATAATTGCCATTATTTATAGTATAAGAAAAATTGTACTATATCCGGCCAATATTTGGAAATGAGATTGCAAGACTTGTAATACTAAACGTAAAAGGACTTTTATTTTGCACAACCATAATCTAATACTCCCCCTATTCACCTTAGGAGTTCCATTTGACTTTTTACGAATTTTAAGGAGAGTCAAAAGTGGGACCCTAAGGGTAGAAAAGAGAGTGGTATTATGGGTTTTTTAATGTAAAGGAAGAAAATTAGTATGGGTAATGGAGGGTATAATTGAAAATAGGATAAAGCTACTAAGGGCATAAAAGTCAAAAACCCATACCAAAAATAGAAATGGGACAATTAAGGTGACTTGACCATAAAGAGAAATGAAACACATAAGCTGAATAGGAGGGAGTATCAAATACATAAGCAAAAGAGAAAAACATGTTAATTTAACTTCTATAAAAAATTTTACTTTAAGAACATGTTAAGTCTTGCTTTAACGTACTTGGAGGTTCTAATAAACAATCTATATATTTGCTCTAAAAGTAACTTTTGCTTGCTACTTTAGGCTTCTCAGAACATAAGGACTTGGCAAACTCTTTGCCTTTTGTCATTTTAATCTTTCAAGATCCATTTTTCTAATGAGGGCTTAAGAATAAATTCTTTACCCTCAAACCGTATAACCTTTCTCTGGGTTTTTTTATATCCTACTATTCCATAATTCCTTCTCCAGTTTCAAATGAAAATAAAGTGTTGTTTAATAGGTTTGGGCAACCAATTTTAGATTTTCATCCACCTTCGATTAACATTATGAGCTTAGTCTTCTTTGAATGAACATGTATTAAGTTAAAATTCATAATAAATTAAATAAAATTCAATAAAATAATGGTATGTAAATTGTTTTTAATAATTATATTTAGAATTGACCATATGCATATTGTAAACCACTAGAGTCATACTGGATTTGTATTCATACAATATCACATATTATGTTTAAGTAATATTTTTCAAATATCACATAAGTAGCTAGACATTTTAAAAAAACAAATTAATTAAAAATTATCATTGACAAGTTATTCCCAAAATTATCAACATAAGTAATCATATGGCAATTCATTTACCCTCTCTTAATGAATGAAATTAACAAATTTAAATTATTTATTAATTAGGTTATTCCATCCTCACTATAATTAAAATTTAATATTTAGATTATCAATTACTTACAAAAATAGTCTTATCTAAAATAACTCAACACTTTCTAAATAGGCCCACCTTTAATAAATACATTTAACAAAATTTAAATTATTAATTAATTATGAATAATCAATCATCTCTTTAATTAATAAACTTAATACTTAAGTTAATAATTACTGCAATTATTAATTACTTAAGAAATAAAAATTCAAATTTATTATTAGAATTCTCTTAATAATTAAAATTGGTTTGAAAAGAAAGCCCATAAAAAATGATAAAATTGTGTGCTTTCAAAACGAATAAAATAAAGGCATCGGGCGTAATACCCAAGTACCCGCATGCCAGTAGAGAAAAAAGAGAAAATCAGTTCAATAACCGAATAAGACACAATGAGAAAAGTAGCATCAACATTGAGGACCGACTATGAGCTTGAGTTTGTTGAGAAGGAATATGTTCTAAGGAAGGTATTGTAAGACATCACACTTGTGTAGGTGGAGAGAAACTTAAACCTAGAGCTAGAATGTGTATTAATAGGGGGCGTATTAGTGTTGAGGGATATAGGGTGTTGTGCAATAAGACAAGAAGAATAATTAATTTTAAGGATGTTGTGTTTGATGAGTCATCTATGCTTGTTGCTTCTTTTTTAAATATTGACGTGACTAACAATATAGGTTCAACACGTGATGCTCTTGAGCATCCAGAGCCTCCAAGAGCGTTAGAAGCACAAGGATTGAAAATGATACATATCAGCCAATGGAATAGCTTTCTCCAAGTGTATCATAAGTGGTTGCGAATTATAATGGTAAAAACTAAGCCTGCAAAAAGGTACTTGAGGAATGTGATTACATTGGCTATGCTCCAACGATTGAAGTAAAGTAGAAGGTATTCATGATCCATGGTCACACAAGAAAGCTATGGCTTTTATGGATACAAGTAAATGGCTTGGAGCCATGGATAAGAGAAGAAATGTCTTAATATGAATTATACTTGGTTCATTGTGCAAGCGTCCAAGATAAGTAGGTTATGGGGGTTGCGAGTGGGTTTTCATAAAGAAAGAAGGATCATCATGTGAAGTAGGCCCCATCTACAAAGCTAGAATAGCTGCAAATGGTTACTCCCAAGTTGATCCCTAGTGCGAGTTTCTTAATTTAATGTCATGTTATATGGAGTTAGATATGCTTGTTGCTTGTTCTTGTTTGATTGAGGTGGAGCTTTTAAAGAATTTATTATCTAATGAGTTGGACAAGAAGGATCTAGGAGATGTAAAGAAGATACTTCATATTAGAAGTGTTCATAGACGGGTTTGCGCGAAGAGCAGATCGGGCTTGCCTCTAAAAACCTACCTGCACGTGGGACTAAATTTTCAAAAGCCCACCCGTTAAAACAAGCTTACTTTATTTTTCAATATTTTCCCTCTTTCTAAGCAGGTGTAACCCACAAGCAAACGAGTTTTTGATTTTATAATTAAGTAAATAACTATATTTTTATGATTATATTGTTAGTTTATAACTTAAGACGAAAAAAATAACATTGTCGAGTTAGAAATGAGACAAAATTGCCTCTGCTGACTTAGCGACATACCATGAAAACATCTTTTATTAGGATTTTTTTAATTGAAACTTATTTTACTTTATAATCACTAGCCACCTATAAATAGTTAATAAGAAAATATAAACTGGTCAAAATTATACTGAATTAAGAGAAATATACACAAATTTATAGAAAACTTAAGCAAATTAAAACTAGATTTTATGTAAATATCTCAAATTAGGAATATTCTGATATTTTTTTTGGAAATTAAAAAATTTTATAAAGATCCAAAAAACAACGAAAGCACGAGGCATTAGCCCTTACAAAGCCCCAGAAACACCCAAAGAGGCCACAAAGGACAGAGCAAAAGCCAAGCAAAAAATTACAACAATTGGCCATAGCGAATGGGCCAAACAAATTATTTAAGTAAAAAAGTAACAATAGGACTTGAGGCTCTACTAGCAACTCTACATAAAATGTCTTTCACAAGTTAAAGTTAAAATAAAAATAAAAAATAAGCCGACAAGCAGGTATATTCACGGGTATTTTTGGTGCCTTTATCAGTCCTTTTTTCTTGACAGCGAATACTACTCGTGCAAATTTTTAATTTTTTTATTTAAAATTATTGGCCAAGCCCACCCATGAACAACTCTACTTGGATGCATAGGGACAACAATGGCTTGATTTGAACATAGATGGATCCAAAATCCAAATCCAATTTTTGGGAGGACCCTGATCCAAATCCAAATCCAGAAGTATGAACTGTCAAGGCTTAAATTCTTATCCATGAATCCCACTGATCCAGGAATGGGTTAGAGTCTAAAATGGGTCCTAGGTTGTTATCCATCAATAGAGTTTGACTTTAATGAATGATAATAATACACAAATTATTTATTAAAAATCCAAATACATCCAATAATATTATACAACCTACAAATACCCTTAAATTTATATTAGAAAATCTAAATAAATTCTTTATTAGCAATAGAAGCAATAGATTCTTGTATCTTAGTCAAAACAAATACATTGAGAAGCTTCTCAAGAGGTTCTTTATAAACAACGCCTACATTGTCATATCTCCCTTTGGTTCTCACTTATTTCTCTTAAGAGATCATTTTCCACAAAAGATGCAAAAAGAGGATGACATGAGAGGTATTCTGTACACCATTATCGTCGGTAGTGTTATGTATGCTATTGTTTGTAGTAGACCCTACATTACTCAAATCATAAGCATGGTTAGTAAATACATTGAAAATCTAGAAAAGCGGCATTAGGATGTTGTGAAGTGACTCTTACGGCCCGTTTGGTTGATGGTAATGAAGTAATGGGAATAAAATGTTGTAATGGCAATAGTAATGAAGGAATGGATATGAGAATTGGTAATGAAGATTCTTTTGTTTGGTGTGCATGACTAAAGAATGGTAATGGAAGATAATATTCCATTGATTGCATTTGGTTGTTAGTAATAAAAAATGGTAATGACTCTTAGTTTTATTATTGTATATTTGTATCTAAAAGCATTATTGTATCTAAATTATTCTATCTAATGATTCTTTTTTAATAATAATATTTTTTTGGATAATTACATATATTACCTTTTTTTCTTCATTATTTTTTTTCTTCAGCTCGAAACAACATTACCTTATTTTATTACCACAGTAATACTTCATTACCATTACCGCCTAATACCATGTTGTTTGATGGTAATGAAAATGGCCCTTTTTGGTAATTTCATTACCTTATTTTATTACCATCCATTACCATTGAAGGCATCCAAACAACCAAAATTTTCATTACTTAATTTTATTACCATTACCGCCCTCTAATACCATATACCAAACGGGCCGTTAAGGTACTTGAAAAGTACATCGAATGTATGTCGAAAGTTTGGGAGAGACAAAATTAGGCTCATTAGGTATTATGACTCAGATTACAATGGAGACTTGGATGGTACAAAGCTGATCTCGGGTTTTGTATTCACTTAGGGTCGTACGATGATTAGTTGATTATTTTCATTGAAAGATATGACAATTATGTTTGTGACCAAGATAAAGTTCATTGCCATAGAGGTGCAATTGAAGAAAGCAAACTAGTTGAAAGGTCTAATTGGAGAGTTTTGGTATGTGTGCGTTTGTGATAGTCAAATTATGTTACATTTGGCTAAAAATCAGAATACTTATTAGAGGCAAACCAAAAACAAGATATTAAGTACAACTTCATTCGAGATGAGATTGAATCTAAGGGTTAAACATTCATTTAAATTCTTAGGGAAGACAATCCCTCAGATATAATGACTAAAACTTTGCCTACTACAAGTCTAGTCTTTCTGTAGACTTAGTTGCCCTTTAACATATTAGTATGTGAGTTATTAATAACACGTTGTAGTAAAGATGGAATCTTTGAAGTCATCCATGTGATTTTCAAAAAGAAGAAGAATGTGAATTTCTTAACAAGAATAGTGTATGAGATTACACATCTTTAGTATGCATGTGTTTTGTGTATCACGGTACTTCATGATAATGTTTTTGTAGTTTGGTGCTATGTGTTTGTTGGTATAGTGGAATATGGCACAATACACTCAAGTTATGGTGGAGATTATTGAAGTTTTAGATACCTTGACTCTTAAGTCCATTTCGACTATTGTTTGGAGCATGTTGGGTATATTGGTGGGACAAATATATAAGCCTAGAAGAGACGGTTTTTTTTTTTGAAAATTAGGCTTTAATTGAATATTTTCATGGGTCCTCTCAAGTTTTTATGATAAACCAAAGGTTTGAGTCAGCACTTAAACCTGAATCGACTTTTCTCTTTAGAAGGGTATTTTTGTGCAGTATTTTTTGCTTGATGATTTATTGTAAGTGTATTAAGCTATGTGTTATTATTTATAAATGGCTTAATCACAAATTAGATTAATGAATAATTATATTTTATAATTTCTCTTTTACCCTTTAGTTGTAATTAGGGCTGCACACGGTCCGGTCTGGTCTGGTTTGACAGAAAAATCAGACCAGACCAGAAATTCCGATCTGGAAATTTTTCAAACCAGACCAGACCAGTCAAAAGACCAGACCAGACCGTAGAACGGTCTGGTCTAGTCTGGTCTACGGTTTTTTTTTTTTTTTTTAATTTTTTTAATTGAGTAAGAATCTAAGATAAACGATAATCTGTAAACAAAATACATCATCAAATCCAAAATACATCATCATCAAATACATCAGCAATATCCTCCATCAAATACATCATCAAAATACATCAGCAATAGCGAATTGCCGACTTCATCCATGAATATGCATCATTGCATCAAGGAACATCAATAACTGAAGGAGCCAAATTGATCTTCGATAACTCTATACAATAAAAACAAACATCAAAAAATATGATTTTATAAAATAAACATAATACTAATCATGATATGAAAGATCACATACCGTTCTCTAGTTGTGCTATATCCTCCAAGCACTCCTCAACTTTTAGAGAAGAAGCACGAAGCCAATCTTGACAAGAAATAAGAGCTTCTGCCATCTTTGGACTTAATGAACTTCGAAATGAATCTAGAACTCGACCTCCAGTACTAAAGGCACTTTCCAATGCAACTGTGGATACAGGAATGGCTAGCACATCACGAGCTACAAGAGAAAGAATTGGAAACCTTGAACTATTGTTTTTCCACCATGTCAAAATATCAAAGTCATCTCCATCTTCTTCTGTAACCTCATCTAAATACTTGTCCACCTCTGTTTTAGTCAATTCCCCATCCTCACGAGACTCTTTGAATTTTTTAAACTTAGATCTCATAAGTCCTTTTTTCGGAAGACCAGTATCTACATCTTTGCTAGAACTTGAAGCACCATCACTTTGAACTATTGTTGCAGATGTGGAATGAAAGCCTTTGTATTCATTATATAAATCATAAAGGGCATTCTTTACCCGCATACAAACAACAGAAGCATCATTATCTTTTGTGTACATTTGTCTTATCCCAAATTCCACAGTTTCCCATTTATATCTAGGATCAAGTACAGCAGCAACATATAGCATAACATTTAGTTTTTTAGGATCCCCCCAATACTTATCACACTTCTCTTTCATTCTTTGTGCCATATCCTTAAACTCATAATTAGGATTTTCACACCATTCTTTTAGCAAACAATCAACATCAGTTATATCATCAAAACAACCATTACAAGTAACATATTGTGAACCAGACACACGCAAAGTTAAATTATAAAACACTTCTAATAATTGAACTAAGCTCTTCACTTGGTCCCAATCATCAGTAGTAGGCTTTCCTAAACCATTTCCATAACCATGGGGATCTAAAAGATGCTCATGAAAATTTGGATCTTCCCCATCATACCTCTCAAATGCCAATATAAACTTCAAAGCAATGCTTAACATCAAATAAGTTGAGTTCCACCGTGTGACCACATCAAGAGACAACATGTTTTTTGATGGAATCTTCTCATCCGAAACACACTTATAAAACTTTTCAATTCTAGATGGAGAAGATAAAATAAATTTAACAGCACCTCGAACTCGACAAACCGCATCAGTAACTAATTTAAGACCATCATTAACCACTAAGTTCATGATATGAGCAATACATCTTACATGCAAATATTCTCCATTTAACACACTAGTTCCCCACGTTTTGACTCTTGTTTTTAAATAAGCAATTGCAGTGTCATTAGAACTAGCATTGTCAACAGTAATGGTCATCACATTTTCAAGACCCCAAGCAAGCAAACATTTCTCAATTGCCTTCCCAATGGCCTGACCTTTATGACTTGAAATTGGACAAAAGTTTAAGATTCTTTTATTTAACTTCCAATCATTATCAATAAAATGCGCAGTTAAACACATATAATTAATTTTTTGGATTGAAGTCCATGTGTCAGTAGTAAGACATACTCTCCTACAATTAGTTTTTAAAAAAGATTTTAGTTTCAACCTTTCATCCAAAAACATCTCGTAACAATCTCTAGCAACAGTCATTCTAGAAGGAACCACAAACTTATTTTGCATTTGTGAGCAAAAGTACCTAAACCCTTGGGCTTCAACAAATCTAAAGGGAAGTTCATCAACAATTATCATGAACGCTAAGCCTTTTCTACAAGCCTCATAGTTAAACATCCAACTCTTTATGTGAGCTTCTTGTTCCCCTTGTTCATTAACACTTGATTGAAAACTCAATTGTGTTTGAGTAGCATTTGATTTGTTATTGAGTGAAAATCTAGTACACTTACTTAAATGTGCTCTATAAGTACTAGTCCCATTTACACTAGGATTACACTTATATTCACGACCACAATAGTTACACTTACATTTCTTTTCCATGTTTTTGTTTGTAAATTTGGTGAAGTGATCCCATATGTCGGATCTTGGTTTCACAACTTTTTTCCTTTGTTTGCTCATAACTTCCTCCTTTTTGATTTCATTACCATCCTGATCATCCACTTCATTTTCATCGCAAACTAAAAAAGGTTCATCCATCGACATCGCAAACTACAATTAATCATCAACAATCTATTTAGTCTACAAACGAGTAATACCAACATATTAACATTCAACGTATCAAACGAGTAATACCAACATATTAACATTCAACATATCCAAATCATATATATATAATTTTGATGGAAGCATATAAAACACTTATTACACTATTTTACATGATATATATATCCAGACTCCAGTAATTGATCTTCACCATATCTTTCTTGCATATCAAACATTACATGATACATCTCACAGTCACAATTAATCATACACTTGATTCTACACTTGATGCAAATTTCATATACATCTCCAGTAATTTCATATACATCTCACAGTCAAAGACATAAATGCAAATTTCAAAGTTTAAATTCTCCAGCAACATTAATAAATATGAAAACAAAAATTATTATATAGAATAGCCCATACTCACAATCACAAAACCTGTAAATTTTTAACCAAAAAAATCAAAAACCCTAAAAATCAAAAATTGATAAAAAAAACCCTAAAAATCAAAAAATCAACCAATATACTTACATTACGAGATTCTACACTTGATTCCGTGGTGAATGGTGAGATTGGAGAATGAAGAACCACAGAAGCAGAGGCGTCTTTGAAGGAGGTCGTTTGTCGATTGGCGTCTGGCGTCTGTCGAGTGTCGACTGTCGATGCTTGAAGAGTTGAAGGAAGCGAGGCGAGGCGACTGTGTCTGTCGACTTTAGAGATTTCAGATACTCAGGCGAGGCGAGGCGAGGCGAGGCGAGGAAGAGAGAAGAATGGGAGAAGGAAGCAGTCAAGCAGAGGTCGAGGTCTGATTTAGGAAATAAGGATTAAGGAATATAAGCCCTAAATCTAATCCCTAGACCATTAGAGTTTATTACGGTTTATTGGTCCGGTTTGGTCTACAAAATAAAAAACCGGGACCGGACCGTAAACCGTTTAAAAAAAAAAAACCGGACCAGACCATTCAGACCGTAGACCAGACCAAATAGTTAAATTACGGTTTGGTCCGGTTTGGTTTACGGTTTAGACCAAACTGTGTTCAGCCCTAGTTGTAATCCTTTACTCTATCCCTTTTTTTTTCTCCAAACCATAACTCATTTCACGAAAGTTTTATTTCATCAATAAAACATCTGGATTAGCTGTAGACGTAGCCTATATATGATGAATTACATGATTTCCTTTGTGTTTCTTTAATATTGATTATTTTTGAATTATATATTTTTAGTTCTTAAATTAAGATTTTTAATCTTGTTTTTCTCCAACTCAATTAAGAATTCTAATCATTGATCATGTGATAGATTAGATGTTCTAACCTTTAAATTACTAAATGATCATCTTGTAATCAATATTATTCCATGGCATAAGTTGTTTGTCGTCTTCTTCCATATATTCTCATTGTCAGGACATCAAGGAAAGTCTGTTGGGATGAGTTATTCCACATCGATAAATTGAAAATAGTGTACACGCTTTATAAGCTATTAGAGACCTTCTTCCCATTGCCATATGGTTTTGGAATGTTATATATCTCCTTGGCTTATGAAGTGTTGGAAACTTAATGTTTATAAATTAACATAAGATTTCTCGTGCCTCATGCTAATCCGGTTGAAGCATAAGTTACTAATGATAAGTAAGTAAACTAGAGTTATCAAAAATGAATAATTTTGAGTTCTTGAGGTGAGAGAAAAGTGGCTTGAAGTTTGACGGTGGTCTTCAATTTAGTCGTAATTTATATCAATTTCCTTTTAAAGTTTCAATTCAATGTTTAGTTTGTTATTTTTTTTTTAATATCTAGGGCTTCTTTTATATTGTTGAATGTAAATTCATACTTTTGGACTTCTCTTTTTAATCATTAATTTATATTTTTTTTGCAAAATGTTCACTTTTCTAGTAAATCAAACAAGTTTAGTTTTGAGTTATTTGTCTCTGAAAATGTAAAAATATCGTTATATATTTTATATCAATATCCTCTAGACCCGACTCATAGTTTTATGAGCGGGATACACTGGATAAGATGATAATAATTTTATATCAATATTATATGTAATATAGCTATATCAAAATATACTTAATAGGTATTTCAAAATTTTTTATTATCACCAAATTGGAAGGCATTGAAGTGAGCCAGTATTGTGTGGTGCGTGCGCTTCTTATCAATAAATAAAATAATTTGAAGGGTACATCAATGCAATCTTTAAAATTTAATACTCCTTCTTAACGGTGGTAAGCTAATACAGTAATACTCCCTCCGAATCAGTTTAGTTGTCTCATTTCTTTATTTGGCAAAGTTTTTTTAGTTGTCCCATTTTTATTTTTGTCAATCTTTTTTACCTAAATATTCTTAGTTCACACAAGTAATTACGAATATACCCCCATATACCTTACTTACCCAACTACCCTTCACTACTACTTACCCTTTTTAATGGACCCCACACCATCCTTAATAACCATGCCCAAGCAAATGGGACATCTAAATTGGTTCAGAGGGAGTATAACATTGGGATAAAGGGAGTAAAGTGGTGATAAAACTTATGAAAATATTTGTTATACATAATTAGTTTACTAAAAGTTATTTTTAATCTTTCTCAATATGGTTTGTGAAAGAACTCCAATATAGAATTTAAAATCTCAAATACGGCCCTAAATAGATGCTATACATGGTCTCTAAGTAGAACTAATAGACTTGGGCATCTATACATGGTCTCTAAGTAGAACTAATAGATCACTTGAGCTTTTCCACAATCAACTTCGGGGTTTCCGCCAATTATGTGTTAAAGTGCAGATTATTACCTATGTGTGAGTTGTCCCCTATCGGACAGAGCGAGAGAACAAACTTTGTCACTTTATAAATTTAGGGGGTGTTTGATTTGTACAAGGGAATCGGAATGGAATGAGGAAAGGGAATGAAGGAGAAAGGAATGGATTCGCCTAATTTAGCCTAGTCGTTTGGTTGTGTTCAAGAAACGGAATGAACTGCTCATTGATTCCCTTTGTGACTGTTTGGTTCAAGTTGGATTAATTGATTCCTTTTCAACAGAGATTAGGAACAACCCAGAAAAGGAACAAAACAATGGCGAAAAACTTCAATTCATCGAACAACAAAACGATGTTCATCAATGGCGGTACAGAAATCTATGTAGAACAACCCATAAATCCAATTCATCCTACAAATCCAGAGATTAGGAACAGAAATCTGAATGGCGGTACAGAGATTACAAAATTCAAAGCGATGCAAGTTCATTCACTCGAACAGAGATTACAACAATGGCGGTATAAGTCACAAAAACAACAAGAACAATGGCGGTAGCTAGAACAAGAACGCAATAGAAACGAAATTACAACAAGAATAAAAAACGCAGGCTTTCATCAATGGCAGTACAACACAGATTCAACAAGAACACGAAGAAGAATGGCGGCAGCAAAATCGAGATATTCCCTTTGTAACAATCAACACGATACAATGAGAATCTAAAAAGGAGAAAGAAGAAAAAGGAAGACTCAACTGTTAATGGAAGATTTAGGGATCTAGTGTTAATGGAGGAAAGAGAAAGAGGAGAAGAAGTGGAGTGAGATTAGGGATTTGGGGAGGGAGTTGAAGGGGAGAGCAAGTGAAGGACGCGCAGCAGCAGCAGCAGGAGTAAGGACGCAGCAACAATTTTGGTGAGGAAGGAGGCACGAGGAAGGAGAAAAATGACAGTAAGGTTGCTGAATGAGGGAGGGAATGGAATGGAAAAGTGAAGGGGGAAGTGGGGAATGAGGTTTACCTCATTTGGATAAACCTAAAACTGAATGGGGGAAAGGAAATCATTGAAAATGGGAACCAAACAACATCAAAGGAAATGGGGTATTTCCATTCCCTTTCCCTTTCCCTTTCCTTAAGACCCCATCCAAACGCCCCTTAGAGTATCTCCTACTAATTGATTGAATTGATCAGGCTAATATGTATCATGAATGATATCTTATCCATCTGAAAAATCCAATTTTCCCCTTACAATGATGATGATGCCACAGTGGCACCCTAAATTATTTGTCATACTTGTATTGAGAGTAAATATTTATGAGGGAAATAAAACTCAAGTTAAAAAAATATTTATTGAAGTAGACAATTAAGAAAAATGTTGTTGTTAAAAATAAGAAATAGTTGTAAAGTGATGAAGTTAATACTCTCATTTGAGGTTCAATATTTAAACTAGTGTGATAAAGGGAAAATATTTCTCTCCTATTACCCTAAATAAGGTTGATGATATTACTTTTTGTTCATCTTCTCCTACCATTATATCCTTTATCCTTTATCTCTTCTATCAAATTCACCTTACTTTTATTTATACAATTTGACTTTTATTTTTCCGTTAAATATTACCCTAAATACGATACAAATAAGCCTTAAGCTTAACCTTCAAAATTCTTGATTTTACTTTATGTAAAGTTTTGATCACCACTTAATTTTAATTTCTTTGACATCTTAAATAGCCATGCAATAAAAATAAAACATTAATTAGTAGATAGCTTTAGATTTTAAATGTGAATGTAAAAATATGGGATTTTGAAAAATAAGGTGGTCCTGAAATATTCTCAAAGGGGTGAATCTAAAATGTTGGCATTGGGTTGGCCAAAACACTCATGTATTGAAGCAATTCAGTTGATATTCTTTGTGTCATTAATTGTGTATCGAATTTTGCTATTTATATACTTTTATTAAAAAGTATGAATAAAAATATTAGAATGTCATTTTATTAAAGGTGTGAAAGATGTAATAATTAAGATGTATAATAAGTATTAGTAGACATAAGTATTAAAGTAAGTCATGAAAACGTATTGAAGACTTTTTATGTTCAGCTTTAAAACGTATTTAGGTTATTCAAGAAACCAACCAACTCAAAAATAAATGTAAATAATCTTATATTGAAATATACCTTTAAACAAAAAACATGATTATATTTTAAAGCGAAAGTTGATGGCTTTTTAAAACAACTTACAACAATTTACTAGACATTCATATTGGACATCAATTAATTAACAACTCAAGTAACCAATATGAATAATTCATCTTTATTAACAATTTAAAATTAAATTTAAATAAAATAATTGACCTTTAATTTACAATTTACGTAATCGATTAATGATAGTAAAATACTAAGAACATTTAGGTTGATAACTCTTTAAAACAGCTTACTATAATTTGCTACACCCCCATGTTGTACATTCAATATCTTATCTGTTTTAGGGGCTTATTCTCATCCAAAATGAGTTTAGAAATCAAACTAAATGTGTTATATAATTTTCTAATGTGTTTCCCATTTTCTTCTTCCTAATTTATACTAATATATGCTTTACAGCTAAATAATACTCCCTCCGAACCAATTTAGATGTTCTATTTGCTTGGGCACGATTATTAAGGATAATGTGGGGTCCATTAAAAAGGGTAAGTAGTAAAGGGTAAGTATTGAAGGGTAAGTAGTGAAGGGTAGTTGGGTAAGTAAGGTATATGAGGGTATATTCGTAACTACTTGTGTGAACTAAAGATATTTAGGTAAAAAAAGATTAACAAACATAAAAATAGGACAACTAAAAAGATTTTACCAAATAAGAAAATGGGACAACTAAATTGGTTCGAAGGGAGTATAAAAATATCTATGATACCTTTATATCCCATGTATGTTAGATGACAAGAAGAATCACAGTAACAAAATACTAAGCCAGACCCAATAAAGAAACCTTTCTGAAAAATCACCAAGAAAAGTAACATCAATACAAAAGTGCAGTCTTCTATAAACAAAATTCTGTAGTTAGTAAACAACTTCTCAAGTAATGAAATGCTGATCATACAACAAATTCATCAAATTATCAATCCTAAGCCGTCAAACCACCGAATTCAAGAATCAAAAAAAGAAATGCAGGAGAATGAAAAGAGAATCTGACCGATAAAAATCAACGGAATTAAGCTTGCCAGAGGAAATGATGGCGTTGATATAGGAAGAAAATCGAAACAAAATGCAGCAAAATTGAGAAAAATTAAAGAGACAAAATGCATAAAACCTAGAATTAAATAAATAAATATAGAGAAAACATCAAGAATCAAACCCAAACAAGAGATTATATGAAGGAGAAAAACCTAAAATCAATCAAGAAAGGAATAAAAATGAAAAAGAAAGTAGACAAAGCATCAAGATTCAAACCCAAAACTGGTTACAAGGTTAGTAATACTATGAATCATATTTGTCCTTTTAGTATAATTTCATAGAAGAAGGATAAAGAGAAGAGGGATGAATTGAAGCGCAGAATCTGGAGAAGGACAAAAAACAAAGCAAATGAAGCGAAGGAGAATATCTGGAAAACTAAGGGAAAGGAGGAGGAAATGGGAGATGAGAAAAGTGAGAGAGGATGGAAAGGAAGCAGAACCAAAGTGAGCGAACACCGAACAGCGTTTTAACTGTTCATCAGCAAATTGTGAACAGTTTAATCCTTTACGCTCTTTTTATAATTAAAGGATAAAGAATAAATGATAAATGATATTAATAGAGTTTTAATCCAAATGACATGAGTCATAGCCAATATAGGCTCATACCTAAATTATCCCTGCTAAATTATCTAGTTTTTAATTTTCTTGTTATATACTCAAGCTAGTAGTTTCATTTATTTTTTGGCAGTAATTACTTACTATTCTTAATTTATATTTTATTTTTAATTTATAAGTTGAAATATAATCATGTGAGATTTTGTTTGATTTATCCCAATGTAAGATATTAATTTTTTATAATTTTTAATTAAACAAAATTCAAGAAATTAAGGTATTAAAATATTATCTCGAAAAATATAAAAAACTAAAGAAAACTATTAGCTTAGGGCATTACTATTTGTCGCCACCCTTTTCATTTTATCGCCACCCTTCTAATGAAATTACGAATTTGCCCCTGAACTTTAAAAATTTACAAATTTGCCATTGGAGTTAATAATAGGGCATTACTATTTTTTTTTAATTTTTTTTATTATTTTTATTTATATTATTATTGTTATTATTATTATTATTGTTATTATAATTATTATTATTATTATTATTATTATTATTATTATTATTATTATTATTATTATTATTATTATTTAAATAAAAGTAACTTAAAAAATAAATTAATTAAACAAAAGAAATTTTATAAGTCGAAATTCAAAAAAAAAAAAACAAAAGCAGTCGCACAAAACGTGCGACTGTACCTAGGTGGAGTCGCACAAAAAGGTGGAGAAAGTATTTTCTTTTTCATGAACCTCTCTTTCTGCAAATGAATCTCACTAGATTTACGCTATTGAAATCAATCTCTACAGAAGTATAGTACCAACAACAGCAGTTTGTTCTTCTTTAGAACAACAGAAAAATATAGGGAAAAAACTGAACAAGAGCATAGTTTTTGACTTACACTATTACCTCAATTTCTTTTTTGTCATCCTTCCTACTCTCCATTATAAACAAGTCTCAAACAGTATCACATAATTCACCAATTACTTTATAAATTGAAAAATCAAATTATAATTGATTTTAAGATATTTTTAACCAATTTGAACGAATTGCAAAGTGAAACTAACTAGCATATTATATTTCACCGGTCTCGTGTTTATTTCTTTCAGATAGTCTTACACTTAAACAAGTATCCATATCCATCTTTAATACCCGAGTTAGGTGACTAGGTCATATTGGTTGTCAGACATTCAGTGCACTGTTGGGAGCCTAAGCGGTTTGTTTCAGTTGCTGCATTGCAATTTTCCGGGATTATTTTGCTGAATGATGATCCAGAAACTGGACCCTTGCCGGATTATAATTGAAATATGTATCTTTTGAGTTTCTATGATGATTCGTATTGTATATGTTATTATGGGGCTTCTATAGACAATTGAAATAAAATGATGATTGTATTAATTAATTACGGGAGTATACATGTGAGCAATGTATATAGAAGGTTGATAATCAACCATAGCAATAATCAAGGAAATCTTATCCCATGATTAATGGGTAGTCAAAGTCGTAAGAAAAACTAACTCCTTAATGCTATTGATTGAGAATATAATCTATACAAAGAATGGTAACAAATAAAGTAGAAGATATTACCAATATATTTACTTAACATGGTATAATAATCCACGTCATAAAAGGTCATAGATTCAAATCTCAGTCACTCCTCATTTATTTAAAGTAGAATATTTAGCAAGTTTGAGGAGAGTTTGTGCTACATTTACACTTCTAGCTCAAAAGACTCCTGTGTGAAAGGGACGCATTACAGTATATAATATATCATAATGCTTCAACCATTAGCTTAAATTTTAACTTATATTTTTGTTTAGTTAGTACCTTAATAGTATACTAGAACTATTTGCATTTTTTTAAGTAGCATTTATATAATGTTATTGACAGTGTCCATTAATTTCAGAAATTTTCAGTTACCTATTTGTAATCCCCTTAGTTCTTCACTTCTTTTGAGTGTAGTCCTAATTAGTTTTAGAAATTTAAATCGACTTAATTTGGTGTTTGACAATTTAAAAAAAAATTAAATTTAAATTTAAGCCAATTTTACAATTGATTTCAAAGTTATTAAATTGAAAATTTAAAAATAACTTTTTAAATTTTTTTACTTTTAAATTCTTTATTTATGATTTCATAATTGAAATGCATAATTTAAAATGAGATGTATTTTTTTCAAACAAAACCTTAATTAATGTTAGTAGCATTATAAGAATAGCTAGTTTCTTGAGAGACGTATCTCAAGTCCAGTCCATTGAAGAGTAATGCATACTTATCATATTTCTAATGTCTATTTACATTATACTTAATGCTTATTTATTGTATTCTTAATGCCTACTTTTACTATATTAAAAATCTACTCATATTATTTTTAATGCATACTTACAATATTTTAAAAAATATATAATAGGCCAGTGCAATTAGAGATGGTCTTTCAAAAATACTGTCTTTCAGAAAAGTTTGTGTTATAAGAATATTTAACAAGAACATATTAAGCGGGATGAAGGGGTCATTAATTTCACATTTGGGCTTTCACAAATGGAGAAGGTTTTAGTAAATAACGATAATAGTTTTATTATTTAAATTTATTTTTTTGATTTTTTAATTATTACTTTTTGTCTTTTTACGAATATATAAAAATCACAAGTATTAATTTTTACACAATTCTTAAACATCGTCATCCCTATTTTAATGAATTGACGATATTGCCCCTAGACTTAAAATTTCTTACACATACTCCAACCTCACTAAATAACACCTTTATCACTCTAAAAACGCTAAATTAAAACATAAAATTTGTGGAGCTGAAGCTAAGGAATTTAAAACGCAAGCAATAATTCGAGTAATTCGAGGTAATTTCAAATCAAATATAATTAAAAAAATAAAAAAAAAAGGGTCGTGAGACTCACCCCTTTTATTTTAAAAATTTTTTTTTTAAATAATAATAATAACAACAACAACAACAATAATAATAATAATAATAATAATAATAATAATAATAATAATAATAATAATATTATTATTATTATTATTATTATTATTATTATTATTATTATTATTATTATTATTATTATTATTATTGTTATTGTT
>NC_080054.1:21364079-21506579 GCF_026212465.1 Amaranthus tricolor | reverse complement strand
TTAATAGCAGTGAAAGTTCTACAGATGAATAGTGGTGAAAGCTGCAAACAGTCCACTGATAGAAACTCTGAAATCCCAGGTCTTTTTTCCTTCTTTCCAGCTTTTCTCTTGCCAGTGTTGACTACTTTAGATGATTAGTACACTAATTGAAGTACATAATTAATGCTCTCAAAATTTGTGTGCCTTTGATTCAGGGTTGCACAGAGAAAAATTTACCCAAATTCTTATTTTTCGCCATATCACCATCTCTATTATATATTAATTTAATAAAATAACGAAAATGCCTTTAAACTCAAAAATTTTAAAATTTCTATAAAATAATTTAAACTCACTCAATAACATTTTTATCACTTTAAAAAACACATAAAATTAATCGGAGCTAAAGTGCAATTGAACCTAGGAGGAGTCGTTAACAAAAACTCGAGGTAATTTCTATTTTAATGTAATTCAAAATTTTTTTAAAAAAATTACGAGTTTCACTTAAAGTGCAACTGAACCTAGGACGAGTCGCACAAAAAGTGCGACTGAACCTAGGTGGAGTCGCACAAAAAGTGCGACTCGTAACTTTTTTCTTTTTTTTTTTTTTGAATTTTGAAATTCCTTTAGTTTATTTAATTTACTTTTTAAGTTATTATTATTTAATAAAAGTTGTAATAAATTATTTTATTTTAATATATTATCATATTATGATAATATTATTATAATAATTAGTTTTGAATTTAAATAATTTATTTAAATGTTTAATTATTTTTTAATATAATAATAATATATTAATTAAAATTTAATTGTTAATTATTTTTTAATATAATAATTGTTAAAATTTTTTTATTTTAGTTGATAATTAAATTTCAGTTGTTTAATTACTCCCTCCGTTTTTTTTGATCTTCCACATTGGGTTTTACACACATATTAAGGAAGATAGAATCTTTGGGTTGTAATGGGTATTATTTTAATTAAATAGTAGTGTGAAATAATGATTGCATTGGAAGTATGAGGTTGTAGTGGATATTATTTTAATTAAATACTAGTGTGAAGTAATAATTGTATTGAAAGTATGAGAGAGAAAATAATTATAAATAAAAGAAAAGAGGTACATTAAAAGAAAAGGTAGGGTTTTAAGGGGTAAAAGTGGGATAAAAATTTTCTAAAAATAGAAAGTATTTAAAAGTGGAAGAACTTTTGAAACTACCCGTTATAGTAATGTGGAAGATCAAAAAAGAACGGAGGGAGTATTTATTAATATAATAATTATTTATTTGTGTGAATTATTTTAGTTGTGAATAATTTATATGATTGTAAGTGTTTATTAAATTTACTTAAATGTTTATTAAATTAATATTGTATATGTAATTAAAATGAATATAACTTAGTGTATTTTTTTATGCTTTTAATTTTTTATTAATAGTTTATTAAAATATGAAAATTGTAGTAAATGGCTGGAAATCATGGAAAAGGAAAAGACTTTTTTAGAGAGTTATTGAGCGGGAATAGCTCTAGGCCGAGTTTACTGAGAGAGGGGTTACAGGTTCTGTAAGGCGAGCCAGGCAGGTTGAGGCGGCCAAACATAGTCAGGCCCAACGTTCGAGTCGCTTTGAACTCCAGACTAGCCTGCGTAGTAATACGGTCGGCTCGGGTGATGATGATACTCATTACGACGAGTCTGTCAGTCAGGATGAGTCTGTCGGTCAGGATGAGTCTGTCGGGCATCTTGTTGATTGGACGCTCGTCAAAGGGCATGCCGATCAATTTAAGATTAGAGGGCATGGCACGGCTGGCACTTCTAATCACGCAGGAGTCAGCCAGGTTGAGGATGCGGCTCCACGGGGGAGGAGGCGCTCATAGTTCGTGGATATGGACTGGTTGATCACATCACTCCAGCTCGGGGGCCCTGTTGACACCAGTTTAATACCCAGCTACGGTGGACACATAGCGAAGGTTATATTTGAGGGATCGGCACGCACGCCTTCGATTTTGGATTGTCGACTTAGGAAGAGGACGTTGGAGGCGATCATTAGACTGCCGGACATGTCTGATGAGCCGTACGGGGTGTTACCAGCCACTCCTCTAGGTCGTCTGTCGCACATAATGCACCATCACATTGATAGTGCTCTTATTACGGCCTTTGTGGAGAGGTGGCAGCTTGATACCAACTCGACTCGCGCTATTGCTCAGGATGCCAGCTGTTGTTAATATGACGCCCCGGGAAAGACAGACTGTTGATTTGTATTTAGATAAACATAGAGATTTATTTGCAAAATGGCAAGAGTTTAGAGGGCACAACCCTTCATAGACATTTATGTTTGTATTGATGAAGAATTTGTCTTATTACGCGTTGCGTTTGATTCACTAACATATTTATTCACGAACTTAGTTATGGAATGAATACTATAAATAAAATTACTACAATGAATACAATTAAAAAAAATGAAAACACTAAGTACAATAAGTACAATCAATGCGCAGGCTACACAACATTGTACTATGGAGTACTTAAATTAACTGCATCTTCGACAATGTTATTATGTTGTGGTCGTTGTACGCCGCACAGTCTATTTCAAAGTGATATCCTGTTGCGTTACTGTCTCTCTAAATCTCTTCATGAATTGTTAGCTGCTGCTCTTCAATTTTGCTGGATTGGCGGCAGTGGAGATGAATCATCGTTCATTAAAAGCTGAACATAATGATTCCCGTTCACCCAAAGAATATGTACAAGTTTATTAACGCCATGCATTCCCCCTGTTCTCCTTACCGGAAGCACTAAACAATTATACATTGGATTACCATCGACAGAGCCATAATACGCAATTTCAATGTTGAGAAACGTTGCTGCAGAATACAATGTTGTCATTTCTATCCAATGACTGTACGGGGCAGGTCCTTTGCTATGGGCACCAATTCTGTATATAGCATTCTCCACCAACTCTGCTGATAGATACACGCGTGTATATTAATCTCTATGCATTTCCATTTCCAAACTCATTGCACGTCGTAAAAGAGGCCACGCCTCCTCGCCCCCTAACTCTGTGACGGCAATAGCTCTAAATCCACAGATTCCGTCATCTATAACATCATCCAATCAAACAAGTACGGCGGAAGAATATATGGAATGTAATTTGGCCACGGAAAAAGTGAAAAATCACGAACTACTGAACCATCTGAAAAAATAACAGTATATTAGTATCATTCAATTGATCTAAAACATATATGATTATAGGAAAGGAAATATGTTTTAGATCAATTGAATGATATTAATATACTGTTATTTTTTCAGATGGTTCAGCAGGTCATGATTTTTCACTTTTTCCGTGGCCAAATCACATTTCGTATATTCTTCCGCCGTACCTGTTTGATTGGATTGATGTTATAGGTGACGGAAACTGTGGATTTAGAACTATTACCGTCACAGATTTAGGGGGCGAGGAGGCATGGCCTCTTTTACGATGTGCAATGAGTTTGGAAATGGAAATGCATGGAGATCAATATGCTTGTGTGTATCTATCAGCAGAGTTGGTGGAGAATGCATGGCGTTAATAAACTTATACATATTCTTTGGGTGAACGCGAATCATTATGTTCAGCTTTTAATGAACGATGATTCATCTCCACTGTCGCCAGTCCAACAAAATTGGAGAGCAGCAGCTAACAATTTATGTAGAAATTTAGAGAGACAGTATCGCAACAGGATATCAATTTGGAGTAGACTGTGCGACGTACAACGACCACAACATAATAACACCGCCGAAGATGCAGTTAATTTATATACTCCATAGTACAATGTTGTGTAGCTTGCGCGTTGATTGTATTTATTGTACTGATTGTATTTAGTGTTTTCATTTTTTTAATTGTATTCATTGTAGTAATTGTATATTCGCCAGCCATCGCCATCCGTCTTCTCCACTTCAGTCGAGACTCCAGGTACTCCATTTCTTTGGTTTTCTTTAATTTTTCTTTAATTTGGTAGTGATTTCAATTGATGCCTCAGCCTCAGCCTAATCCAGTAAGGCAGTACAATAACCCTAATTTTTGTGGTTTCATTGATGATTCTCAATGCTTATGCTTGCTCCACAGTAATTGATGATTCGGATGTTGATGAAGAACAACAAATAGATGCAATTCAACTAGTACTCTTTAACTTTAATGGATTTATTTTGATTTACTTTTTCTTTATTGAAAAACTAACTTATAATTGTTTGATATTTCCTTTAGGATCTTGATGAAGTTGAAGAAGATTGATCAAAATTGATTGTAATTTGTAATGTTATGGAATATAAACTATGTTTCTCATTTTGTCTTTTATATTTGATTTTTAATTATGTATTTAGACATGTGTTTTTACGTTTTAGTAATTATTTTGTATTTGAATTTTATGGACTCGAACAACTGTTTGTAATGCAATAATAAGTTGCTTACTAAAATACAAAACAGACTCGCAAAAGGTTCAATTTTGACAAATCAAAGAGGCTTTGTATTAGACCCATTAAGGACCCTAGACCCGTCAGATCCGTAGGGTCTGGGATTGGGACTGAAAAATTTGGACCCTTAGGGTCCGGATCCGGGGCTGGATCCATAAAAAAAAGGGTCCAGGTCCGGGTCTGGCCAGACCCGCCCCATGACCATCCCTACCTTCGCTACATGCCCACCATAGCTGGGTATTAAACTGGTGTCAACAGGGCCCCCGGGCTGGGGTGATGTGATCAACCAGTCTATATTTGCGGACTGTGAGCGCCTCTTCCCCTGTGGAGCCGCATCCTCAACCTGGTTGACTCCTGTGTGATCAGAAGTGACCTCCGTGCCATACCCTCTAATTTTAAATTGACCGACATGCCCTTTGACGAGCGTCCAATCAACAGGATGCCCGACAGACTCATCTTGACCGACAGATTCTTCCCGACTGACAGACTCGTCGTAATCAGTATTATAATATGATAATATATTAAAATAAAATAATTTATTACAATATTTATTAAATAATAATAACTTAAAAAATAAATTAAATAAACAAAAGGAATTTCAAAATTAAAAAAAAAAAAATTACGAGTCGCACAAAAAGTGCGACTCGTAATTTTTTTTTTGTTTTTACATTAAAATAGCATTTACCTCAAGTTTTTGTTAATGACTACTCCTAGGTTCAATCGCACTTTAGCTCCGATTAATTTTATGTGTAGATTTTGTGTTTTTTGAAGTGATAAAAGTGTTATTGAGTGAGTTTAAAGTGTTTTATAGAAATTTTAAAATTTTTAAGTCCAAGGGCATTTTCATCATTTTATTAAATTAATTTAAAATAGGAGTGGCGATAAAATGGAAAGGATGGCGAAAAATAAAAATTGGGTGGAATGAATTCCTTCTCTGTATGAAAAACGCCCATATTTAAATTTGAACTAATTGAAGAAAATAGTTTCTCCATCCCTCTAAGTATAGATTTGTCAGTCATTGTTGGTTGCAAGTCCGGATCAAAGAGAAGGCTAAAAAGATAGATTATTGATAACGAGATCTATAAAATCTAGTCATATCCCATAATAGCGAGGAACACCGAAGATGATCCATAAGGTAATAACGGAAAATGATATATTTTTTGTTTGGATTTTAGCTTTTAGCTTGTTGGTTGATTAAACAGTAAAATAAGTATCTGGTAAATGGCTTTTAAGCCAGCTGATAAAGCTAGGTTTTAAACCAAAATAAAAAAGTTGCTTTACTTAGTTTTTTTGTTCACTTTTGACTTGTTGGCTTACTTTTTCTCTGATAAACAATCAATAAACAATACTTAAATTTACCAAACATCTCTATAAGCACTAGCTTTTTTAAATAGCTTAAAAAACAAACAGAAATAACCAATATTTCCAGCTGATCAAACAAGCTAACTAAAAATACAACTGCCAATTTCCAAACACAATATGAAGTCTAATTTACAAGCTAAGAATTCATGTAAATAAACAATAAAATTGATCTACTAGTTCATGTAGTCATAAGTTTACAAATAGGGAAGGAGTATAAAATTACTACTATCAAGTATCAACTAGTGAAAGATCATTAACTACATGCTGTGTACTAATATCTACAGACAATGCTGCAGCAAACAATAAAATCATAACATTACGTTCTGACACTGAAATTAATAGTCATATTAATAACATAAATTACATTAATAATATGATAATTAAATCCAGAACAGGCTGTATAATTCACTAATTACTCAGAAATTTGGAAGTAATACAAAAGAATTAGTCATCAAAAACAAAGAAGAACAACAGAAGAAGAAATCATAAACCCATAAATGAAGATCAAAAACCCAAAATAAAGAGCCCAATTTCTCTTAAACTTACCAAAATAACTGTCAGGAGGTTCTTGATAATGAATTTCAAAATCATCCCCATTAACAAAACTAGATTCATCCCCATTACCATTATTACTAAATCCTTCTGTTGGATCAATCAAATTGATAGAAATCATCTTAAGTTGTCTAAGTTTTTCGGTTGCAAGACCGAGTGTTAACTTATGACATCTTCTTTGGTACTTGAATCCATTGATGCATCTCAGAGTTTGAGCAACAGAGACATAGAAAATGAGATGAGAGAAAGAAAGGAAAGTGATTGGGATCCAACAATGGCGGCATTGAAGACGATTAGAAAGAGAAAGTGAAGTGAAAATAAGCGAAAGGAAGAGGAAAAAATGTTGAAAAAGCTTCCATAAATACTTTTTTTGAAGGTCTACAGCTCTTTTTTTCTCAAGGGTTTTTTCAAAATGGAGTTGGATAATGGTGTTTAAGGTTTGAATGGCTGTTTCTTTTGTGATTATTGTTGGTTGTGTTTGGGTATTTGAATGGGTTTCATAGTCCGCCATTGATGGATAAAAAGAAGAGCTTTAGAGTGAGATGAAATGAAAGAGATTAGGAGTTGAGAAGTGTGCTCATTTCATCTCTTCCTAGACTGTGAAATCTGAATAGGAGAGACATAGAGATGCTGCTGTCACCTTGTTTTTTTCGAAAGGTGAGTAGATTTATTATTATATCTAACGGTTAGAAAGTTGGAATCACCCCATTTGTGGGCTCACTTAGTCAACTTAAATCACCTGGCTTGGTTTGTAAATGCTTACCTGCTTAGTGTTTAAAACGTAATTTGATTATTGGTACTAATCGATGATAATAAAAATAATTTGTAGAGTAAATTTTATAAAATACTAAGAATGATAATAGATAGTTAGTATTTGGTAGAAATATATCTTGACAAGCTAAATGGTCATGATTATTTCTCCTTTAATAATCTTGGTTTCTTTATGAAATTCATTTCAATTTATTACCACTTGAAAATATAGTATTAGATGGTTATGAAAATTGTGAACATAGTAATTTTTTATGATCAAAGCTTTATGTTAATGGAAATGATATGACATATACATTATGAAAATTTACAGTAAAAATTATTCTCATTACCATCATTTGATACGGATTATCAAAGGGGTCATAACAATGGGTATGGCTATGTATAGAATGTCCAAGGGAGGCCAACAATAATAATGGGCATGTCATGTCATCCTCAAATTTACTAAACAATACAACATCTATTTCTATTTGATGTTTCTATTTTTCATTTTACGTCGTTCAATATTTTGTTATTTTAAAGAATATTTTCATTTATATTACATTTTTTGAACATAATTAGTCGTGAATGTGTGGGCACACATTGATGGATCGAATTAGAAATCAAGAGTTTAGAGACAAACTAGGGGTAGCTCCTATTTTTGAAAAAATGCACGAAAATATATTGAGGTGGTTTGGACTTGTGCAGAGAAAGACTTTCGCCGCCCCTATGAGGAGGGTAAAAAGCATTATAGTAGAGGCTAAGAGGAGTCGAGGAAAACCCAAAAGAACTTGGGATGAGCAAATAAAAGTTGACTTACACGAGTGAAATCTCTCTGAGAGCCTGACAAGGGATAGGGGTAGTTGGAAGTGCCATATCCATGTTTTAGACTACTATTGTCCTCTTAGATTACCTTTTGATGTTCTTGCCATCTTGGTTCTCTCGTTTCTTTATTAGTTTTTTGTTTTCTTTTTTTTGTAGTTGATTCTACTTATTTATTTTATCTATATGCGTTCATTTTATCTTTTCCATGTAGCTGCGTCACCTTGTCCTCTCGAGTCAGAAAACTCTTTTGGCCGCGTTCTCCTTTATGGGTATGAGTTGTCGCCATCCTTCCCTCCCCAGACCCTGTCCATAGTTTTTCTACGAGTGGGATACACTGGGTAGGATGATGATGATGATGATGAATTAGTCGTGAATAATGCTAAAGAAAAATTGTTTCTAAAAACCAACATTTTGGTCAACTGCAAATAAAGGGTCTACGTTTTAGTTATTTAATAAAAATGCAATCTTTTGTTCATTTTTGCAAAAAAAGATATTTCAGGTAATGCCAAGCTACAGTAACCGATTAACCCTAGTAATTAAGGGAAAGAGAAATTAATTTCTTAACCTAATAAACTCTTCACTTTCCCTATAAATCTTCATTCAATCTCTTACTCCACTTTCTCTATCTATATCTTCACTCTTCCTGTTCACTAAAGGCTCAAATAAGTGGTGTGGTTCTTCTTCTCGTGGGCAGTGTGCGAACTTAGGTAATGTTAAATGTAATCACAAATTGGAAGCGAAATTGAAATCAGTTTGTAAGCGAACAAACGCTGGAGAGAAATTCTATGCTTACCTAAATTGGCCAGTAAGACCACTAATTTTCTTCATATTTTAGTTGTTTTTCTTGTATAAAGTGTTAATTTTGTTTTTACTTTGTTATGTAGAATGGTGATCGTTTCAAAACAAAACAATTCAAGACAACCAATACAATAAAGCAAAAGTAGTACAAGTAGTACATTGTAATACAAGTAAGTTATCTCAACATAGCCAGTACATTAGCTAACTGATGCTTGAGTTGGTTGAGTTGATACTCGAGTGATTGAGCTTGTACCTGCAACCTAAACAATTCAATACAATTAAGACATCTTTATATACAAATAAGATGGTACATTATGTAAAATAATACGCTTACTTGGGATGTGGATGTTCTACCACCTCTGCACCCTGCATTTCCGGTTCTTCCCCCTGTGGACCATACGCATCTATGGATTGACCTTCAATTTCTACCTATTATTGTTGGCTAAGCTCATCTTTCTTGTACATGCTCAGAGTTTGTTGTTATAGAGGTTAATGCCTTTCTTGGTCTGCCCCGCTTTCGTGGAGGTTGTGGTGGTTCGTCGTTAACTAGCATCCTACCCTTGTTTGGACATTTTCATTTCTTGTGACCCTTAACCTTGCAAATACCATAAGTCATTTCCATACCGTGCCTACTCAGTCTTCCAACCTTTTTTTGATTTTCTTGAGGATCTTTCCTCCTATTCAAACAAGGTTCACCAAGCCCTATAATAGGTGGAGGTGTATCGAGGCTCTTCCATTGTGGAATAGAATTAGAGTTTGCCCGCATGTAGTTTTCCTTTTTCTATAAAGGATCAATGTAATCATCGAAAGTGTTACAAACTAAAGACATACAAGCAATATCATGTCGACATGAAATCCTTGTCAAATCCCACTTCCGACATGTGTAGGTCTTACTTTCTTAATTGACAGTCATAAAATCCTTATTAACAAGAACACTAAAGGCTTGTTTAATGATAGCCATTATTTCTTTAGCTGGCCAATGTGGTCTGGCCTTGAACACCTCTAAGAATTGATCTGCTATCCATCTAGATTTCATTTGTCTGTTCTTTTTCATGTTTCTTGAACAATTATGCTCACCATCAACTGATTTAACAACATACACAATTCTCCTTGAATCCCATCCACCATACTAATAGAATTTGCATCCTTACACATATTTCACAGTTTCGTTCTGTTTTCTATGATTATTACTAGAGGTTATTGCGAAATTACTTCCCTGTAATATCCTATTCTTTGCCACAACATTCTTAAAGCTTTGCCTAGAGGTGAACCTTTGCCCAAAAACCCATTAAAAGCACTTAAAATATGTATTATCTCCAATTAAAGGCCCTATTTTCCTTAATCTGCTCTCTACACGTAAAAAACTCTTCATCTAAACCTGCAGGTGTCTCAACATCATCTGAATTGTCCCTAGAATCAAACTTTAAAGTTCCTTCCCTAACATCATTTTCCAGATCTGTTTTTTTGTTGAGTTCCATGCATACCCAGAGCAACCTCTCTTTGTAGTCTTTCTAAAGAATTGACAAGTTTAGAAATTGTCCCTTTAAACTTGTGTCTTGCAGCTACAAACTCTTCATCACTAGATCCATCAACATCTTCTAACTCATCTACTAAATCAACATCCTTTAACTCGTCCTCTAATTTAGCATCTTCTAACTCATTTTCTAATTCAATATCCTCACTACTCACACTATCATAAAAGCCTACCTCATGATCCTCATCTTCTAAACTCCTATTATCAGATGCACTCCATTCTATAGATTTATCTACAAAATCTGAATGAATTTCAAGCTCAAGAGGGTGGTGAACAATAGTATTAAGCAATAATGCCCTTTTGGCAGTAGTGAGTGCTGGTAAATTGCTCCTAGGACTTCTCCTCTATGGTATATTACTAATTCTTCTAGGGGATAACATTTTGGGTTGAACGTTTAATTGATTACTGGGCTGGACCTTTATTGAATTATGGCTGACTATTATGTAGGGTTGCATTTTCAAGTGATCCTCTATTAAGATCAGTTACAGGGAGTGGTGGAATTAGATATTTATGAAGCATATATACCTTCACTGCCCTCACATGAATTACTGCATTATGTAACTAAACAACAACATTTTCCCCATCTATCTTCCTTATGCCATCCTTTAAAGCGTAATCCGGAAGCAAGTAAAAATGTCCTTGTATCCCTCTATATCCATTGCATTTATTAGCTAAATTCATCAAGTATCCAAGGACAAATCATTTGGATCTACTTCCATTATCCTACCAAAACCTCCAAACATAACTAATACAACCTTTGCCTTCCTTAAATTTACCCCCATGCCAAATTCAAATAGACACATTTTCGTTTATTGTGTTCACAATTACAATTAAATCCTGATTTCTAATGTGTTGAACCAAATTCCACCATAGAAAATGAAACCTAATTTCTAAGCAAAATTCAAACAATTATCAATAATGAGATATCAACTGCGAAAATTTAGAGTTAAAAACTTACTTTTATTTTGATGTTTTTTGGAAATGAAAGTTGCCTTAAAATTATTCTTGAACCGCCATTTAAGAATGTGGAAAGTTAGAAAATTTTGGGTTACAAAAGGTATTGCAGGTGAGTTTGTTAAAGAATGTAGAAGTAGAAGAAGAAGATGGTAACATTAATTTTTTTTTTTATCTAAAGTAATGACAACTATGACTTGGTTGGTATAGGAAATAAATGCTGATACCAGTTACAAGTAAAATATCTCTTTTTTTTGCAAAAATGAACATAAGGTTGTATTTTATTGATTAATTGAAACGTTGACCCTTTATTTGCAGATGGCCAAAAGTATAGCGTATTAGAATCAAGTTTTCCTAATACCCATGGTCTCCACATATTTTTCAACTCTATTTTAACATTTCTATAATACTAATAGTCGCCACTTGTTTCCTACTAAATTTAATTTAATAGTTTTAAATGTTTGTAATCTACATATTTTCCCACTAACTTTATTATATTTTTTAATGCTTATGGTCTCCACTTTTCCCCATTATATTTATTATTTAATAAAATAATATATGCACTTTCTAAAAGATTTAACTTTTCTTAATTTATATGTACATTAATTGTGAGTTCATCGAGCAGCTTAGATCAAGATCTTTACGGTAAGAGTCATCATCATCATCATCAACCCAATATCCCGTCTGTAAACAGGGTCTTGGTGAGGGATGATGACAGACACTCCATATCCGTCCTCCCTTTTAAAGAGAGGACTAGAGAAATGCAGTCAATTTTACCCCAAAAAGAAAAGGGCCATGCAAAAAGAGGAGTTGGAGTGACATGATTGCTTCAAGAGTAAAGCTACTTGCACAAAACACCATATATAGTAAACCAATTTGGAAACAAAATAATAAATACGATGGGTAAGAAGTCAAAAATGAACAGGTTAGCAGCAACTAGACATTAGGTAAGAAAGATAACTAATGAAACTATTAATCATCAGGAATATGAATCTTGATGGTAAGAGTGTTCATCAAAAATTATATCGTGGTATGATTGACTGTTTAATATATTCTGCTAGTCGTCCAAATATTATGTTTAATGTATGCCTTTGTGCTAGATTTTAAGCTAGCCTTAAAGAATCTCATCTCACAACTGTTAAAAGAATCTTTTGATATTTGCATGAAACCAAAGATTTTGGTTAATGCTATCCTAGTAGTAGTAATTTTGCCTACAAAGGATATTCGAATGCAAATTATGCAGGTTACAAGGTTGATAGAATAACTACTTTTGGATCATATAAAGTGTTGGGATCATCATTAATCTCATGGCATTGCAAGAAGCAAAATTTTGTAGCTCTATTAACTGCAGAGTTAGAAAATACATTGCAACTAGAGCATGTTGTTCTCAAATACTTTGGATTTTACAATAACTTCGTGATCTTGGTATTAATATCAAAGGTATACCATTAAAGTGTAATAATACAAGTATGATATGCATATCTGAAAATCCAATTTAACATTCACGTACAAAACATATTGAAGTAAACCATTATTTTACACATGATCATGTACAAAAAGGTAATGTTTCACTCTCTTTTGTTCATACTGAACATCAACTAGTTGATATATACTCCCTCCATCCCATTGAATTTGCATCGTTTTTCATTTTGCTCTGTGCCACTTAATTTGCATCATTTCTATTTTTGGACAAATGCCCACCACTTTCTTTTAATCTCATCCATACATTTTAACTCTATTTTAATTTCATCCACATAATTCATTATCTCTCTTCATTTATTACCATTTTTTAACTTACCCTTAAACCTAAATTGTTTTGATTTATTCGTATTTCACTTGGTATGTTGAATGATAACGCATGAATTTACGGAAATTTATTATCTTACGTATCTTTTGTTTTCTTATTTAATTTGAGAATAAGAAATTAATGTCAATCTCTTAAATCAATATAATTTTATATATAAAAGATTAAAATATTAATGAAACTTCATATTTGAAGAATACTTAATATTCTCAAAGTAGGAGTCAGTCAACGAATTTTTCTTAAAAATAATATGGAACCTCAAAAATCTTTTAGATACATTCTTAGCACCCTACCAAATTCAATGTACTTTTTATCATCACTATACGTTGCATGAGAAATAATCTAGAAAATAAAAAAAAGAAAAAAATGATAAATTCAATACTGAATTTGGAGGGAAAGGTAAATATATCAATCTCATTGGAACAGCAAGAGTACAAACTACAATGTATATACCCACTAGACTTAGAATGTATGACACTAAACAGAAAGAAAGGGCCTCTTTTTCAGAGTTTTATTGCCTCAAACAAAGACATTACATCGCCTCAAAACTACAACAATACAAAATTTAGTTTCTACACAACACATGACATACTTCTTTTGCTATTTTCTATTAAATATACATAGTCCCCAAATTATGATCACCAACAAATGCTCACTTTTTAGACATCACAGTTTCTTGTACATCTACGAGATCACGAAGCGAATATTTATACATCACCAGATGTTTCACTGGCTTTCTCAAATAATATCAAAGCTTTAATCCCAAAAGATTACGGTGCTCACCTGCTTTTTGAAATTCAAAAATGCAGATGGAGCCTTGCTTGCAACACGCCCTCATTCAGCGGCGTTCATCGGAATAGGATCATGTACAACTTGAAAATCACCTGATGCCTCATCATTTCCAGCTTCTTCGTTTTGATCTCTTTTACCGTTTTGCATGGTCCATTCACCTTCTACTTGCTGCAAAACTACCGATTCCTGACACGGTTGCTTTGAAGGATTATTCATCATGTGAAGCAAAAGCTCTTCTGGTCTGAAGTTACTTCCAGAAGTTTCTGAATTATATTCCGACCTTTGAGTCTTCATGTTGTACATTGTATCAAGGAGGTGGAAGTACGGACATGTTTTTGAGTCAACATGTCTCGGCTTGTTGCTGTCTTTTACTCTCCTGTAGTACTTGTTTATGTTTTCCCATTTCTCCTTGCACCTTTTAGCATTCCGATCATATCCGAAGTTTTTCATTGCCATTGAAATTTCTTCCCACATAGCCCCCTTTGGTCCGAGTTTCTGATACTCCAACTCCATATTAGTTTTAATCTTGATCAAAACTTCAACTTCTTCCTTTGGCCACCGCGAAGAGGAATTTTCACCATTATCTTTCTCTTTCCTACACAAATTGCTAATATCTTGACTCGGGGTTTGTAGCAGTGGCTCAGAGATTTCAGGACACTTCCCCTGCTCGGAAACCTTCTGCAAGAATGCTAGTATGGCTGCGTCCTTAGCTGCTGATATCGACCTTTCTTGCATCAAAAGCTCCTGCTCTCTCTTGATTCTATCCATTTCCAGCCTCTTCCATGCCTCGTCTCTTGCTCGAGAATTAAGCTCATGTTTATCTATTGCTTCCAAGAACTTATTATGCAAAGCTTCTTGTTTTGCAAGCACAGATTTCATCAATACATTAAAGCAATCAACCCATTTTCTTTTTTTCATTCGAGTGCCTTCAGATTCACTTCCTGATGTGGACGCACTGGATGTTGAAACAGTAAAAGAATCCAAGTTTACCGATACAGGCAAGGACGTCTGAGGTATTCTTTGTGGGTGGCTAGAGATGGGAGTAGCAGCATATGGTGTAACATTCAAAGAAGTATTTTCTGGCTCAGATACCGAAGTTTCCAATGAAATCTGATGGTGATCTAGAGCTTCAAGCTGATCAAAAAATCGATACATCTTTTGTTTTGTCCGGGCATAGGAGGAACTTTTCACCCTCCTGTGGTACTTATATATGTTTTCAAATTTCTCTTTACATTTTTTAGCACTTCTGTGATAACCAAGCTCAGCCATTTTCCTGAAGAAAGGCAACAATCAAACTTTTATTTTCTGCAGAAAACTCTAATTTGAACTTTGGAACAACAAACAAAAGACAAAATTAACACCATTATAAGGAGGTCCATATTATATAAGGTAAAACAAACACCTTCATGATAATCAATATTTCAAAATCGAAAATTATATAGAAATAAGACAGATTTATTTTACAAACTAAAAACTAAGTAAAAGTGATTATACACAAAAGTCCTTTCATCCATCATTAATACCCAAATTGATTAAAACTCAAAAAAGCTACAAACTTAGTGTTATACATGGAGCAACAAGCGACAAACCGACTCTAAAATACACCTACAGCAGAAAGGGAAGAAAGGATATGAGTCATCGCAATAAGGTCTAGGTGTTGAATCAGATATCAATGGCAACGGTTATTTTGATAATTGTAAGTAGTTATTTCAATTCTGTTTTGCTAATAGCTATTTTGTAGGGAAGTTGTTAGGCCTTTAGGAGTCTTTAAATAGGGAGTTTGAAGTGGGGGATAGACAACAGATTAAATGTGTAAACAATAGCGAGGTTTCGCAAGGGAGCTGGGAGACTCAAAATTTCTATTTCTGTAATCATTCAACAAGAAATATACTGAGGAAATTCAGACATCGCCTCTCTCACCTTTCTTGATTGTTCTTGCCTTCAAACAGGGGATTGCCTTAACCGGATCAGCCATGTAACACTTAGACTTGGGGAATAATAAGTCAAAATTTTCATGAAATTGTTCCAGACAAAGGAATCAAATAAAACCCTTAAATCAACCATGAATAGAAGCTGTAAACATAATTCCGTCAACAATTAAATTTTAAAAAATAGCATTGAAGGCAAGAACATTACCTTAAGTATGCACTTCTTCGAGTGTAGATTCACAAGTACTCTACAAGATTCTAACAAAAAACCCTTTTTTTGTTAAAAAAGGGGAGTGATGATGAAATGAATTAAAAGAGATTTTTGGATATTCCTTTGAAAAAGAGTGTCTGATTTGGGTCTTTTAGTTCACGACACGGAGTTTAGCTTTCATTCTTCAGTCAATAGCACACATTTTACTATATTAAGGTGAACGGTTAGCATTTCATTTGCAAGCTTTTCCTCTGCAGGGACCTCATATATCAAGCGACACTCGAGTTGGGGGCTCTCTTCGATCGCTTCTTTCTCAGCATGAAGATATTGGTCTGCCTTCTTTCTCACCCTCCTAGACGTTGCCTTGGGCAGGAATCATTGGGATGATGATGATGATGGTGAGTATTGACCAAGTGTCAGGTAGCGTAGGGCTCAATTTTATCAATTGGTATAAGAGCATGCATTTCTTGGTGATTAATTATGGTTTCTTGATTGGTATTGTTCAAAATGACTTTAATGAAGTTGAACATTGAGAAGTTTTACATAATCAAAATTTAAATTTGTGGCAAGTCAAGATAAAGGGTATTCTTGTTCAACATGGTGGGTAAAAGGCTTCTGATGGAGTTGATAAAATACCTAATGAAATGACAATGGCAAAATGAGAGGAAAGCGAGGCAAAGACACTAAGTGCAATTCAATTGTGTCTCACTAATGAAGTGCTAAGGAAGTTCTGAAGAAGAACACAACCAAGGGTATATGGGATAAGCTTGAATCCCTATACATGGCAAAAAGCGTGACTAATAGGTTGCTCTTTAAGAATAGGCTTTATGATCTTCGCTTAGCGGAAGGTAACTCTTTTAAGTCTAATTTGGATGAATTTTGCACTATTGTCATGGATTTGCATAATATTGATGTTGTTGTTGATGAGGATTTAGCTATTTTCTTGTTATGTTATTTACCATCCTCTTATAAAATTTTTGTAAGAAATTGATGTATGGTAGAGAGAATCTTAGTTTTGATGATGTAAAAAATGCTTTGATTCAAAGAGATCTCATAAAAAAACAATTGACTAAAAGGCTTAACCAATCAAATGAAAGTTTGTTTCTAAGAAGAAGAATGAATGATAGATGTTCTTGTATTGGTGCTAAGAATAGGAGTAGGTATAAGTCTAAGACTTCCAACAAGGGTAAAACATGTCATATTGCAAGTTAAAGGGGCACATAAAGAAAGATTGTTGGAAATGGAAGCAAATGCAAAAGGAGAATGGCTCAAAAGATTCTAATCCGGAGATACAAGCTACGTGAATTATAGCGATGATGGGGTGCCTTGGTGGTAACACGTGGGTACAAGGGAGTGGATGAATGAATTCTTGATTCCGGTTGTTCTTTTCACATGACTCTTAATAGAAATTTCTATTCTATCTATGAAAGTGCATGGTGAAAATGTAAACTTGGGTAATAATGATACTTGCAAGGTGGTCGGAATTGGTAATGTTCTTATCAAGATGCATGATGGAACGATTAGGACTTTGTGTGATGAAAGACATGTTTTGAGGTTGAAAAAGAACCTTTTCTCTCTAGTTACATGTCAAGAATTGATAGGAAGGGGTGATATTGGAATTTAGTAATAAATAATATCTTAGTAATTAGTCAGTTGGGGGGAACAAAATGTAGGGATAAGTAGTATAAATAGAGGGGAAGAGGAGGGAATTAGTCATTGATTGGGATAATGGTTTTAAGAGGAGTTTAATACTCTTTAGGAGAAAACAAGCCTCTCGAATGCTTGTATACTATATTTTATAATCGTTTTTAATTACAATCGTTCTTCATTATACAATTACATTTACACACAGTCTTTTACATTTTTTTCATCCAATTTGTTCATTCATACTGTTTTGTTCCTCTACCATTACTAATGTCTTCCTATGGCCGATCTAGTTCATAACAATGGTATTAGAGCCGACTAGGAGGGGTGGCCTACGGAGTGGTGACCTGGGTTAAGCCAGTCGTGACCAACGTAGCCATGACCATTGAGGATCCAATTTGGAGTGATGGCCTGGGTTAAGCTAGCCGTTACCAACGAGGACGTTGGAGCTTACGGAGGTTTGAATGTCATGGAATAGATTTGAGAACGTTATAAGGTTATGGGATTTTGTCCCACATCGATTGTATGGGCAACTAATGTGGGGTGTATAGAGTAATTGGGCTCTTTCACCTACTAGGCTAGTCTTTTGGGTGAACTCTCTTATTTATTTATAACAATGCGGGGTCCCCTGTACACTAGCTGGCTGGAAATGGATAGCACTAAGCCATTAATTAATCATACCCTTTTTTTACTTTTGCACAACTCCCAAATAGTTTAATTCTTCTTATGCTACCAGCCTACCACAGCCTTTAATGGCCCTTACATGTTCACCTTCCACTATGTCTGTCTATTGAACAAAACCAGTAACATGCAGCTAGTCCGGCATAAACACCCACATAGAAGCAGCAGATCCAACCACCTCTCCCAGTCAGTGAAGAAACTTTGTCATGTCTTCCAACAATGGTCTCCCTGCAACCCCACTCGTCGATGTTTCTACTCTTCTTCAGATTTTCTCTCTTCATCTTCTACTTTCGTTCTCCGCCACATTTCAGAACTTTGTTCCTGAACTGAAGCTCCACCTATGTTTCCATGGAACCAAGACTGCATTCCTGGCAGACCAGGGCCACCTCCAGACCCGCAGCTCACTGTACAGTCGACTCCCTCTTTCTAAGCTTCTCTGTAGCCTTTTCGAACATCTCCTTCACGCTTTCTCCAAAGAGCCAATACAATCACCTCCACCATAGAGCGCCTGCGCCACTTGACAACCAGTAGATTTGTTCCTCTTCTTCAAAATTTTCCTTTGTCGCGCTCTTCTTCTCTTCTGTCTTATTTTCATTTTCCAAAACCCTAAGTACTCATCTGCATCTGATTTTCCCATCAAAAACCGACTGAGATTGAACGCCGACTCGCTTTTATCATTGGCAATTATTTCCAGAAAATTTCGTTGGAACTGAGGTTTCTCAACTGAAATTTCTTTTACTCTTTTGAAATTTTTTGTTAATATCCTCAAAAGCTTTTCCGCTTAAATGAGTTCATACTCATCTTCCTTAATCTCATTTGATTTATCAATCTCTGCTATATGGATTTGCTTTGGCCAAGGAAAAGCCAACTCGACTTAAAGGTTCTGGAAAGTTGTTGCTCGCCTTTTTTCTTTGCTCTTGTGTTTTAGGTTATTATGCTTGTAACTAAGGCATATGTATTATAAATAAATAACATAGATTAGACATAATTAGTTTTCATACCCTCATCCTCTCTAGATTAATTAGAGTAATCTCTCTCTCTAAAAACACATTTTTCCCAATTGTGATCATTCCTCCATTGTAGCACCTTCAAGCTCTTTTGGAATTTCTTAATTGATAATAAAGACATCTCGGTTAGCCATGGACGTAGCACAATTAAGGGTGAACCGTTAAATCGTTGTGTGTGCTTTTGATTGATCGTTATTGCTTTGAATTGTTGAAACTTAATCAGCATTTTATCTGTTTTTGGATCACAAGTATTCAAGCCAATCTTGAAGCACTAATGATTGATCCTAGGTAGTGTAGGGCTCAATTTCAACGTGAAGGGAGGGAGGCACTGGGAGAGGAGCAATAGTATTTGAACACTCTCATTTGCATAATTTATAAACATTCATTAATATTCATTACAGAAATAACAGCTAAATTATGAATAAACCATTGACATAAATTCAAGCTTGAAATCATTATTTATCCATAAACACACACCTAGAATATTAAATCAACAAACAACCACACATAAACTTTCTGAAACCTTGTGAACAGTCCAATACCATCCACAAATAAACCAAACAAATTTCACCAATAGATAAACACATGAAAAAGCACCAAATGCATAAACCAAATAATAAAACCATTAAAAATAATCTCATCCATAATTCTAAACATAAAAACGTTATAATCTAAAACCAATCAACAGAACAACTCGAAGAAAAGGGGGACAAGGGGTTTTCAAATGTCATTCAGCTGAAAATCATACCTAGAAACTTCATCCCAAAGATGAGCTTTAGACCCAGAATCTTTAAATGCAGTATCCATTTCTGACCTTATTTCAAGTAAAGAAATGGTTTCATGTTTTGGCCATCTGTTAGCCGGTGAATTTCTTTCAGCAACAGAAACACCATAGTCTTCTTTATTTTCTTCATTTTTTCCCTCTTCAACTGCTTTTTCCAATATTATTGACTTACCCACTTCATTTTCCCGCCTCTGTAATGAAATTTCATGCATTTCTGAATTTTCCAGCATCTGAATTTACAGCCCAGAAAGGTGGAAACCTTTTTTTTATGGTGGGTATTTGTGAAAATGGATAAAAGTTTATTTTTTTGAAGGGTTTTTGGGTAGGTATTACTAGGTATTGATTTTTTTTATTTTTTATTTTTAGTTTTTAATGGCTGAGTTGAATTTTTTTAGAAAAAAAAAATGGAGGTAGATCGTGAATTAGGGTTTTTCAAGTCTAGAAGTCTATAAAAAATGAAAATAGGTGGAGAAAATAAAGGGGATGATTTACCAAACTGTAGTAAGTGAAGGTCTAAGATGGATGTAAAACTTGTGTTAGTACTATGTGAGGCTAATATTGACTTGTAAAAATTTTGGTTTTGTGGGACCAACAAAGGAAAAATACAGGTAAGATTAGTCAAACATGTGGGCTTGAAAATAAAAAATAAAGTAGGATTATTGTGCTGTAATTGAAATGAAATGTGAAAAGATAATTCTCACATAGTGGATGGATAAGCATTTGTAATAAACAAGTTGGGATACAAGTTACAAGTAATACAAATTGCATTCTATTTTCAATACAATCAAACAATATACTCCTTCTATTTGCTTTATACACTTTATCTAATTCACTTATTCAATTTTTAATATTTTTAATTATGCATAATTATAAATTATAGAAAGTTGATATGAATAATCCTTGCATTGAGACGAATCAAACAATATCTCACTTAATTATGTTTTAACTTATAGATTAACCTTAAAATTACAAATTAAGAATAAGAAATGAATAGTACTCAAAAAGTAAATAAGACACTTGTGGTGAACAGAAGGGAGTATATAATTAAATTATTGCAAAATTTCAAATGAACACATTTGAAGAGGCATGTCAATGGAAGACAATCATCAAATGAGAAGTTGTTATATGTCATGTTGATTGATTTTTATTTAGTTGGTGAAAATGATAAATGAGTAAATTGAAACATATAACAATAAATAAATACGAAAATAAGTAAAATATTTTAATTCTATTAACATGAGAAATAAGGTTAAAAGATTATATAAACAATTAAGCCAATATAGAAATTGAGTTTACTAGCACGACTCTTAGCACTAATAATTTGAATTTATTATTTACACGGGTACTCAAATGATAAACTAATTACATGATAATTGATTAATAACCAAGGATTTATATTCATAATTACAAGTATATAGTTTAATTTAATCATTCGTGAGTAATTTTTTTGTTAAGTGAATATTTATCTAAGTGTCATTTGATCATTAAACCATTAGTTGAGATGTAGTAAATTAGTTAGCCTATTAATTGGCTCTAATTTTTTAGATATATAATAAAAAGATTATCAATAGTTTATATTATGTGATTATTTTGAGTTGACCAAAAATATATTAAATACATTAAAAAGGTAATATTGTAATTTTAAAATTACAGATTTTAATTATAATCTATCTATATATACAATATATTTGAATATACTTGTTTATCAAATAATAAATTTTGTAATAAATTGATAGATTATTTTGTATCAGTAAAAAGTAAGAAACGCATAAAATGCTCATTGTTGAAAAAAATAAATAAAAAAATTAAATGTAGAAAAGTATTGAAACTTATGAAGTAAAATTTGTTTGTGTTCATATTATTTATATAAAAGTACAAACGAGAGTGTAGACTTTTGACTACAAATTATGGACGGTGCACGTAAATGGGGAAATTTGACTCAAGTGGAAATGTTGGGTAATATGAAAGTAAATAAAATTGGTATTACATTTAAATTGAATCGAAAAAAATACTTGTATGATTTGATGGTCAAATCTCTAGAAACCAAATTGGAATTGTAGTATATATATTGAACTACAAATATAATTGAAACTTGTTTTAACTTGTTTCATATTAATAATATGATTTTTCACTCGAAATAAAACTATGCTTTATTCACTTTAAATTTTACCTATTACTTCTTCCGTTCTTTTTTATCTTTTACTTTGGGTTTTTCACACGTATTAAGGAAGATAGAATCTTTGGGTTATAATGGGTATTATTTTAATTAAATAGTAGTGTGAAGTAATGATTGTATTGGAAGTATGAAGTTGTAGTGGGTATTATGTTAATTAAATAATAGTGTGAAGTAATGATTGTATTGAAAATATGAGAGAGAAAATAATTATAAATAAAAGAAAAGGGGTACATTAAAAGAAAAGGTGGTTTTAAGGGGTAAAAGTGGGATAAAAACTTTCTAAAAATAAAAAGTATCCTAAAGTGGAAGAACTTTTAAAACTACCCGTTATAGTAATGTGGAAGATCAAAAAAGAACGGAGAGAGTACTATAATACTTAGTAAAATTAAGTACAAACGAATAAAAATAAATTCCATCAAGTAATATAAGTTTAATTCAACACAACAAATCTCAATTTAATAAAATAAATTTAGTTTAACAAAAAAAGAGAGACGAAAGTTAATCAACTTAAAATTTTATATTATCTTAAAATTTATACTAAAATATTAAATCTGAATAACGTTATGATTCTTACAATTTTACTAAAAATTTGAAGCAAATAATATCCAAACCAATGATATATGATTTGTTGTGCGAAAAGCAGAAGTTTGATGATGATCATATATCAATAAAGAGATAAATAATAAAGTTGTAATCAACATTTTAAAGAGTGAAAAACACAAAGATATACACTTCATACATCCATCATGCTCAGAGATTAATTTTTACTATAATATGAAGAACATAATTCAAGAAGAAAGTGAGTATTAAAACTCTAGCTTTCAAAATAATGTATTCTCTCCGGTGTATCAAAAGCCTAGGCTAGACTCTCTTTAAAATAACTAGTTATGGGCCCACGTGGGCTACACACGTGGTCCCTCAAGTTACACTTTTGAATTTGATGATAATAGTTTGCGAGATTCGAGTTCTATGAAAAAATAAATTATAAATTAAACGATTGCAAAAAATAATCTTCAAACGTATTAGTTTAAAATTGCGTGGGCTACACAAAAAACAGCAGTAGATATACAACAGCTGATAACTCCAAACACCCAAACCAGCAGCAACAGATTCCAACTGCACACTACCCAATTTGCTCCATATTTCAGTCAGCACATCTACCCTCCATTAGTAGCAACCACACCCTTAAACACATCAACAAACCAAACCAAAACAACCACCAAAAAGAACCAACAAGCAACACTACCAGCAGACAACCCCCAACAAATGCACGAGGACAGCGACACACAACAACATTAACTCAATATGAGCAAATTAAGTTGTAATTACCAATTTTAAAAAAATTGAGCAAATCAAACAACAAGCAAGTTCTTGGATCCCCCAAGTTATACTATTGCGCTTGACGATAATAGTTTGCGTAAATCGAGATTCATGAAAAAAAACCAAAAAGAATAACAAGCAACACTACCAGCAGACAACCCCAACAGATGCATGAGGACAGCGACACACAACAACATCAACTCAATATGAGGAAATTAATTTGTAATTACTAATTTAAAAGAATTGAGCAAATTAAACAATAAGCAAGTTCTTGGATCCCTCAAGTTACACTATTGAGCTTGATGATAATAGTTTGTGTAAATCGAGTTCCATGAAAAACGCCAAAAAGATTGGATAAGGTTATAATCTAAACAAAAAAACATAAGAGGTCAAAATTCGAACTCTAAATCTCCCGAGTAAAAATTATGAATTAGATTACACTTTTTCCTAGGTAAGGTCATATGTTCGATTCTCATATAGTCCGCCTTTTTCTCTGAATGAACCTTATAATACAATGATAAAACAACGTGTCTTGTTTTTAACTCATAGAGTTTCTAAAACTAAAGATTCAAGGGAGGGAAAGAATTCTTCTGGTCATGCATTATTGCTTCCGCTAATACAAGAGTTCTCCACGTGTTCTTCATATACTATTAAGTTTCAGTGATATTAAGCAAGACAATATACATAATGATGGTATCTGCTCCATCTTTTTACAAGATCAAAATCCAATCTTGACAAGATTAGTAGAGGATATAACCTAATTACCCAGTGCCCTTTCTAGCTTGGAATTGTTACACAATAAACCTTTATTTCCCAAACTAATTGTAATATATAATATGTCCCATAAACTTTTCACCTTCCTATCTAATGAACTTGTCATCCTTATTTCTTAAGCAACATCATCCACTAAATGGCGCAATATATTCTTGTTTTATCCGAAGAATAATCAACCTTACTACTTCTTGAGCAACATCATGAATCAAATAATGCATTTTAATGAGCTCAAATTCATTATATAAATCCTATACACTACATCTTAAAAGAAAAATCTCCGACACAAAATAATTAGAAAAAAAAATATTAACCACATCTTCTATACTTAATCCTCCATTTTGGTACAACATATCCCCGCGATATCAGGAAACATGAGTTAACAAACATAATGATTTTCAATGAATAAAATCGTCAAATTATCCCAAAATTCTTGCCTGATGAAATCTAAAATTTGCAAGGCGGGGCTTAAGTGCAACATATGACATCGGCACTCTGAGCTATCTCCCTCTCTGTTGCTTATTTCAGTGTTTTGTACTTCTACTTACATCAAAAGTGTTTGTGGCTCAATGGATAGAGTATCTGCATGTACTTCTACTGAGCGCAAGTATCAATTGGGGGTTTCTTGACTGCGCGCATATCTCTTTACTCCCTCCTTGGAATCTTTAAGGAAAAATAAAACCCCCACCCGGACCCTGCCTTGTGCGGACATTTTTTTTTTTTGTACTTCTACTCATCACTGCTCAATAATTCACCTAAAAGTCAAAAACAAAAAACATTAATTATACCCACAAATTTCAAAAGTAGAGTAAAAAATCATGAGCAAATACCTCATCGCCAGGAACATTGGCCATATAACCCCAGAACATCACTGATCATGATAGGAATCTAAGGCACCTGACAACCCTTTACCATAGAGGAGGGCGTCATTGGGGTTATTAACACTTGACTCTAGTCAAGTTTGGATGGAGTGTTGGGTGTCGTTTCAGGTCGAGTAATAATTAGTTCCCTCTAACTCTGGATAATTATTGAGTTAGATATATCCTTACAAATGGGATTGAAGTGCAAATTTTAATTCACCGCAAGCGCACGGTGCACGTGTAGCAATACGGGTCAAACTCTGGAAAGCGAGTTAATCGATTCGTTCAGTTTATGATTACAAGATACAAACAAACAATATATCTAGGTTAAAGATTTAATACTATTATGAGCGATAATATAAAATGATGCAACTAAAACTAATAAATAAGGCAAAGACAACAGTTGATATGAAGATAATGATAACAAAACAAATCTTGGTTGTCGGGATTCGCCTAATTCTGACATGAAAATCAATTACTCTCATAGTTGTATGAAATTGAATCTTTGGCATGGCTAAATGTGATATAATTAATCTCCAACTTCCGATCTATTGATCAATATCGGTTTAAGACCTTACTAATATTAATCCTCAAACTTCTATTTATTGGTTAAACTAATAGGAATTTAACTTAAATATACCTCAATCCTAAATTAATCCCAGTCTCAAACTACCGTTTTATTGAAAACGTTAATAAAGATATTTAAACTAAGTTCATTAAGCATAGGTTTAATCATAAACCCAAATTCCACACAATTAATCAAACAAAAATCATTCCATGCTTTAAATCAAGGTTTGCCAAGGAGACTATAACAGAAGAGTTTGTCAATAACATAATTATCAGTAATAAAATCAGTATTAACAAACTCTATAGTACTCTTATGAATTAAAGGTGGTGATGCAACCATAAGAGACTTTTCTTTCTCAGCCAAAAATAATTCCTGACATGAAGAGGTTTCGAGATGAAGAAAGTTAATCACTTTTAATGTTTCTTCATCATAGACTCTGTTACCCTACATTATCTCAAGTGCATTTACTTCACGTTCCCAAATAGACTTGGAATGACACTCCTCATTAACAAAGTTGGTACGGTCAATGGTGGACTCAAGCTCAATGGCTGGTGAATGAATGAAGGGAGATGGGGAGAAACAATCATAGCAAGTAATATCATAAGACTCAATAGCATCAGACACTAAAGACTCTACTTCCTCATCATCAATAAACATGTTAATAATTGCGAGATCTTCACCAAGTGACTCCTCTAACTCCTGATTATCAATATGACTCTTATAAGACGAATTAAGATCTTTATTTCACTGACACATGAATGCATAATTTCGACCTCTTACTCCAAGGGTTTAGCACAAAGACTCAAAAATTCATTTAGAAAGGTTTCAACATAAGAATCAATGGCACAAGTTACATTCGAAGATTCATACACCATTACAGAAGGAATAATAAATAAGCTATCACAAGATAAATCAATGGGCAAGTCAGAGTTATTAAGATTATCACCTTGTTCCATTGGAAAGTGTAACTCACCCACATTTCCCTTTGAAGAAAAAGAATCATCAAGCTCAATTGTTGCACCACTTGTTTTCTCATTGTCCATTACCATCTGATTGATAATTGCTTGATTACGAGCAAGACTAGCTGATTGCTCAACCAAATGTTCATTCATTATTGCTAATAGCTAAGTGTCTGACCGTTGCCCATATAGTTGGCTAGACTCCTACACTCGGAGCTCATCCCCTCTAAAAATCACATGGCTTAGATCCTCATGATAAAAAGTGTAGCCATAAGAGGCCAAGTATTCCACATAATCTTGAAATTTAGAGAAATATGCATGGAATTGCTCACCTTCATGTTGCGGAAAAGAGAATATTGACATGGACAACACATAAGTATCATGTAAATTTATAAATTGTACATTATCGCTTTCCCGACAACGATGCCATAAACTTGATGTGAAAATTTTAATTAACCGCAAGCGCACAGTGTACGTTTAGCAATACAGGTCGAACTCAGGGAAGCGAGTTATTAGAATCGTTCAGTTTATGACTACAAGATACGGACTAACAATATCTTTAAGTTAAAGATCTAATACAATTATGAGCGATAATATAAAATGATGCAACTAAAGCTAATAACTAAGGCAAAGAAAACAGCTGATATGAAGATATTGATAATAAAACAAATATAGGATGTCAGGAATCGCCTAATCCTGACATGGAAGTCAATTACTCTCATAGTTTTATGAAATTGAATCTTTTGCATGATTAAACGTGATCTTATTAATCTCAAGATCGATTCCGCTCTATTGATCAATATCAGTTTAAGACCTTACTAGTATTAATCCTCAAACTTTCATTTTATTGGTTAAACTAATAGGAATTTAACTTAAATATACCTTAATCCTAAATTAATCCTAGTCTCAAACTACCGTTTTATCGAAAAGGTTAATAAAGATATTTAAACTAAGATTCATTAAGCATATGTTTAATCATAAACCCAAATTTCACACAATTAATCAATCAAAAATCATTTCATGCTTTAAATTAGGGTCAATCCCTTAATCCTAGAAGAGAAATCTGCTCGCTAAACATATTCATGAACATGAAATTAACAATGAATGAAAACCTAATTAAGATGCTAAACATGTTAATAATGAGTAATTAAAGACAGAAAGATAAGTACTAAAAGAGTAAATCAAGAATGCTTACTAATGGAAACATGCATAAAGTATAAATTACAATAAAGAAAACATAACAATGGAGTTTTACGTGTAAAGAAACTCTAAACTAAAGGAAGAATTCTGAAATTAAAAGCTAAGAAGAGGATTAGAGGAGAGAAAAAACTAAAAAAGTAACTACCACCCTTTCATACCAAGGGCTAATTTTTGAGTTAAAAACCCTAAAAGTAACTGAAATTTAATAAATTAAATAAAACATTAAAATGATGTGGAAATTGCCCGAGCGAACTTCGAGAGACTCGGCGGCGAGTCGTAGCTTTCAAGCAACGACTCGTCACTTTGCTACTGACTAGCGAACTTTAAACAGCCGCCATTACTTGCTCAGTTGTCGGAATTGGACATATTATATACCCTTTGGAAGCTCTTGAAGTCTACTTTCCAATGACATAGACCTTGCATAAATAAATATTTATATCATAAGGTATGACCAAAAGAGTGAGCATGTATCAAATTTCACCTTAAAACTTTTGCATTTTAAACACTTTTCTACTCTTGCCAATCTTCATTGTAAAACATCATAAGGTATGACCAAAAGAGTGAGCATGTATCAAATTTCACCTTAAAACTTTTGCATTTTAAACACTTTTCTACTCTTGCCAATCTTCATTGTAAAACATCTTCAAACGAGCAAATTCTCCTTTGTAAACTCCGTCATCATTAAAACTATAAGAATTATGCTTAAGACGACCAAAACAACTCAAAATCAATATGAATAACGAAAACGGGTAAAATAACATAAATCTTCAAAATAAGCACGAAATTACTAACAATAACCATCATTAAGGAGTATAAAATGATATAAATAAGTGCAAATAATTGCACTTATTAGTGATCAGTTAAAGCTTCGAAACATGGAGTTAATTATTACACTCCACTTTAGCTCAAGTATTCGTGTCGAACACGTAACATCGGACATGAATGGGATACTTGAACACTTCAATTTGTTTAAAGAAATATTAGGCTTTTATCATTAAGTAGTCACTAAACATGGGTATACAAGTTGGAGTAATCTAGTTATAACATCACATATAAATTTTGAAATGCTAAAAAATATAACCAATAAACTAAATCTATAATCAATGAGTAATTGAGCTTAGAAATCACCTTAAAATGGATGATAGTTATAACAATTTAAATTAATTAAATAGATATCATTCTACAATAATAGGAGCTTGTAAATCCTTCATAGAATTATCAAAACAAGTTTGTTGAATTTACCATTTTCTCCACAAATGAGTAAACGTTAGATTCAATTACCACAATCTAGCATAGAACAAACTCAAACTGTTAATAATTTTAAGCAATTTACAATTGAAGATAACTGAAATTTGTTAAATTCAACTCAAAATCAGATTCTGAAATAACCAAAAACAGCCAGAATTTAGAAATATATTCAAATCTTGAAACATCATTCAATCAAATGGTAATTAGAACAAACCCATTTTAGCAATTTCAATTCTTCTTAATAGTAATTGGTGCAAAAAGAGTTTATTTGTACACAAATATGGAAAGATCCAACAAATCCTAAAATAGAATAGACTTATATAAGAATCAGAATCACAAAAAGTTTGTTGAATATTCACTAAATTTGGACAAAAGGTGAAGAACAACAATATAAAAATACAAACATACACTTAAATAACATTAATCCTATATCACAGACAAAAGAAAAGCAATTTACATGATCACCTTTACTTAGATGAGTGGATCAAAATCCCCAGTAAATATTAACAAATTTGAAAGATTTAAGATCCTGATTTGGGATAATGAATACTGTGTTTGTATTAATTTTCATTATGATTACAGCCCTTACATTTATACAAAAAACTAAGAATTAAATCAGGAAATGCTTTGCTTGGGAAATCAGTAATTACCTAAAATGTTGAACTAAATAAGGTAAAAAGAGATCCTAAGAAATCAATAATATTGGATCCTAATATTACAGTAATATTCTCACAATATTCTCACACTCCCCCTCAAGTTAGGTCATGGGATTCCCAATACCTAACTTGGTTAAAGTGGTTTCAAAAACTTCTGCTGGAACGGCTTTTGTGAGAATATCTGCAAGTTGATCTTCTGATTTCACATGTGGGATATGGATTATTTTTTTCTCCAGTTTCTCCTTTATGAAATGTCTATCGATTTCTACATGTTTCGTTCGATCATGTTGAACTGGATTTTCTGATATGCCAATTGCTGCCTTGTTATCACAAAATAATTTGCATGCTTCTGTAGGAGGAAAATTTAGTTCACATAAGAGTTTCTTGAGCCATAGTATTTCTGTTATTCCTTTGGCGACTCCCCTGAATTCTGCCTCTGCACTTGATAGTGCGACCACTTTCTGTTTTTTGCTTTTCCACGTAACTAAGTTACCTCCTATAAGGGTGAAATATCCTGATGTAGATTTCCTGCTGTCCCGATCTCCTGCTCAGTCAGCATCAGTATATGCAATGAGGTCTAGATGACCATTTTTCTTGTAGAAGACACCTTTGTCACTTGTACCCTTTAAGTATCTCAAGATTCTCATAACTGCTTCCATATGAGATGTCTGGGGTAGGTGCATAAAACGACTCACAACTCCAACTGCATAAGATATGTCGGGCCTGGTGTGAGATAGATAGATAAGCTTTCCTACCAATTTCTGATACTTTTCTTTGTCAGTTGGGTTTTCTCCTGGTGTTGTTTGTAATCTGTGATTTATGACAATAGGTGTTTCAGCTGGTTTGCAGTCTATCATACCTACTTCTGCTAGTAGGTCCAAGATGTATTTTTTCTGATTGATGAATATTCCTTTCCTTGATCGGAAAACTTCTATACCAAGAAAGTATTTCAAATTCCCCAAGTCTTTCATCTCGAATTCTTTAGATAATTTCCTTTTAAGATCCCTAATCTCTTCCTCATTATTCCCTGTTATGATCATATCATCAACGTAAATGATCAAGCAAGTGATACGATCTTCTTCTTTCTTCAAGAATAGGGTGTGGTCAGAATTGCTTTGTTCATATCCAAATCTTCTCATAGCTATGGTAAATCTTCCAAACCAAGCCCTTGGAGATTGTTTCAAACCATACAGAGCTTTCCTCAGGCGACACCCTTCTCCTGGAGCAAATCCTTCTGAAAAACCCGGTGGAGCATGCATGTATACTTCTTCTTCGATCTCACCATGAAGAAATGCATTTTTTACATCAAACTGATATAAGGGCCAATCCTTATTGGCGGCTATGGAAAATAGAACTCTGATGGTGTCTATCTTTGCAACTGGTGAAAAAGTCTCTGAGTAGTCAATCCCATATGTCTGTGTATACCCTTTTGCTACAAGACGAGCTTTGTATCTTTCAATTGTCCCATCAGCATGATATTTTATTGTGAACACCCATTTACAACCAACAGTTTTCTTCCATTTAGGTAATACACACTTGTCCCATGTTCTATTTTTCTTCAAAGCTATGATCTCTTCTTTCATTGCTTCTCGCCACTTAGGATCCTGGAGGGCTTCTTCAGTATTACGAGGAAGGGAACTCGAGTATAGACTGGTTTGGAATGCTACTGCCATTTGTGCTAATTTATCCATACCATGGTTAACTGGATATCGAGATCTTTGTGATTCAAACTCAGGATCATACCGTTTTGGAGGGATGCCTCTTTTGCTTCTTGGAGGTAGTTCATACCTGCATGAGGGATTAATAGTACAGGGTATATCATTCTGAGTGTTATGTTCAGTGATTACCTCTTGAATGTCATGACCTTCACAAACAACCTCTTGTTCACTAGATGCTTCAGACAAGGTAGGGGAGGTGAAGGTTTGAGGAGAAGGAAGAACTATGTTTTCAATGGCAATATCTGCGGGACTATCTACTTGCTCTTTTTGGTTCGGATCATTAGTTACAGACCGTGTAAGCCAGCTTAAGTCATCACATACAATCTCCCCCTGAGGACGTGGCTGGGAGAAAAAAAAGGTGTTCTCAAAAAAATCACAATCCATTGTGGTGTAAAGTTTATTTTGGATAGGATCAAAACAACGATACCCCTTTTTGTGAACACCATAACCCACAAAGATACACTTAGCCCTGGGTTCTAGTTTATTTCTAGCATATTTAGGTAAATGGACATACACCACACACCCAAAGATCCGAGGAGGTAAGGAGTGGAGAGAGGGAGTGATTTTGTGATGATGGAGAATTTCAAGAGGAGTTTGAAATTTCAAGGTTTTTGAAGGTAGTCGATTTGTGAGATATGTGGCAGTGGCTATAGCTTCGGGCCAGTAGTGAGATGGGACATGGGCTTCAAACATGAGGGCTCGGCTTATTTCGAGAAGAGTACGGTTTTTCCTTTCAGCAACCCCGTTTTGTTGTGGTGTGTAGGGACATGAAGTTTGGTGAATAAGTCCATGAGTGGTGAAGAAGTTTTCCATATTTTGATTTATGTACTCTCCCCCATTATCGGATCGAAGAATTTGAGGTGTAGTCTTAAATTGGGTTCTAGTCATATTATAAAATTTAACAAATGCATCAAAAATTTCAGATTTATATTTCAAAAAATACACCCAACACATCCGAGTACAGTCATCAATAAAGGAGACAAAATATGAGTATTTCTGATTGCTAGACTCAGGAGCAGGACCCCAAACATCAGAGTGTATTAAAGCAAAGGGTTCACTACTATGACTATGACTCGGAGGATATGATTGTTTATGACTTTTGGCAAGAACACATGTTTCACAGTCTAAATTGATATTACAATCTCTTAATGATGGAAAAAAACGTTTTAGGTACCCTAATGACGGATGTCCCAGACGTCGATGCCATGTCCATAACTGCTGATCAGAGAACCGGTGAGCAAGCGAAGTATGACCCTTTTGAATCGCCTCATCTACATAGTACAAGCCATCTCGTTCAGTACCATGCCCAATAATCCTCCCGGTCTGAGCATCATGTACAACACAATCAGAAGAGGTCATAAGCACAGTACAATTTAATTCCCGAGTTAATTGACTAATAGAAAGTAATTTATGAGATAATTCAGGAATTAGGAGACAATTATTCAATTTGAGAGTCGAAGAGATAGAAACGGGCCCAGACTGGTCAACATTCACACATTCTCCATTTGCCGTTTGGATATAAGTCCGGGTTTTTGGATGAGTAGATAAGAGATCGTGAGGATCAAATGTCATTGTATCAGTAGCCCCACAATCAAATATCCACTGAGATGAAACCGGTTTACATATAAGACCAACTCTTTTAGGTGTTGTTTTGTGGATTATTGGGTAGTGGGCCACTTGAAGTTTCTGAAAATTGTTTTGGGTCGGTTGGGTTTTGGGCCGTAGGGTTTTATTTAAGGTGGGAGTTAGGGTTTGTGGGGCTAGGGTTGTATAAAAGGTCTTTATTTGGAAATCTTTCATTTGCTCCCTTTCTCCTTCTCTCTCTTCTGGGCCGTTTCCTTCTTCGTCTTTGGTTTGTTCACCTGTATCGCCATTGTTATTCCTTTTCTCCTCCATTATGTGGGTTGGCTCTTCTGTCATACCGGAAATAGGATGAGTACCGGTGACTATGTTGGCCTTGCCACCGGTTCTGTTAATCGGAACCTTGGTGGCGGCTTTCCGTTGCCGGTGCTCCTCCCACCACTCCGGGTAGCCAATAATTTTGAAACATCCTTCCTTGGTGTGTCGACTTCCTCCACAGTGGCTACACTTCAGGTAAGTTTTGTCCTCCATGTCACGCCGGGATGAAGGAGTTGACCGGTGATGTTTAACGGCCAACCCACTTTCGATTTCTGAGGGATTATTTCCCGATGATGAAGCGTGAGTCATTATACCACGCCTTGTAATTTCTCTTCTGATTGTTGCGTATGCCATTTCTACTGTTGGTAATGGTTCTTGATTTAGTAGATCTCTTTTTTCTTTGTCAAAAGTTTCGTTAATTCCGGCCAAGAACTGGAATAATCGTTGCTTTTGAATGTATGTGTTAAAAATTGTGATGTCCTCAGCATGTACCATAGGATTCGGTTGCCTTCGATCAATTTCTTTCCAGATTGTTGTAAGTTTTCCGTAGAAAACTTCCAGAGGATCTTGGTTTTGTTTGATATTATTGGCTTGAGAACTTAGATCAAAAATCTGAAGTTCGTCCCTACCACTGTTCAAAAGGACTTCAATTCCTTTCCATAAGTCTCTTGCAATAGTGTAATCTAAGAATTGGTTTATCAAATCTGTGTCAATATTAGAAATAATCCATGAAAGCACTATTGAGTCTTTTTGCTTCCATGTCTTATAATTTGGATCTGTGATACAAGGTGGATCGTCTATAATGTGGCTAAGACGTCCCCTGCATTCTAGGGCTATTTGCATCATTTTACACCAAGTTGTGTAATTCTGATAATTTAGTTTTTCGGCTAATTTTAAGTCCGGGGAAATGGTTTCAAGATTTGGGTTTGGTTTTTGCATTTGTTGGAACAGTTTGAACATATGTTCCATCTGTTCCATGGTTATAATTTGTTTGGGATCAGTTTCTGCCATTGTTATAGGTAAGGGTTTTGGGTAGATGATGATAACCAATGGTCTTTCCGGTCCCGGAAAACACCTTTGGCTCTGATACCATGAAAGATTTAAGATCCTGATTTGGGATAATGAATACTGTGTTTGTATTAATATTCATTATGATTACAGCCCTTACATTTATACAAAAAACTAAGAATTAAATCAGGAAATGCTTTGCTTGGGAAATCAGTAATTACCTAAAATGTTGAACTAAATAAGGTAAAAAGAGATCCTAAGAAATCAATAATATTGGAACCTAATATTACAGTAATATTCTCACAATATTCTCACAAAATTAAATTAAAGAAAAATTTCTACAATAGGTGAATGAGAAAATACCTAAAAGGGAAAATATGGGATTAATGAATGATTTTTTCTTAATTATTTATATTGAAGATTGAGAAAGAGGAGTGGACTAATGGCATGGGAATTTGATAGAGATTGAAGGTTGAGAAAGAGATGAGAAAAAGGTGAGAGGATTGAAGATTGAGAAAGAGATGTTCAGATTAAAAAAATGAAAATTGCGTGGGAAAGAGGAGGAAAGTGGGAAAAGGCTGAAAAAGTAGGTGAACAGTAAGTGGAACAGTGCATGCATTAAATGAATTGGATTTAGGATCAGATTATGTCTATTGCTTTTGGATGCTTTATTAAATGCTCTTGAATTGTCATGAACACAAGCTATCTAATTGGCACCAATAGCTACATGGAATATGAGTTGGAAAAAAAGGCAGTGATATGGCAACTGACATGATAATATGTTGGCAAAAGCACAATTCACATGAATAATGTCAAAGAAACTTACAATCATCTTTAATTCAAGCACGATACACATTGGTTTCTCTCCTTTTTCTAACCATTCCTACTAGGGTTGTTCGAAAAAACTCGACACGCTTTATTCGACCTTTTCGACCTACTGACCCGCAACATAAATGGCGGGTGAATTTCTAAAAAATATTGTAAACTACGGATCGGGTCATGGACCGAAATTTGATTTAAGCGGGTACCCGGTGACCCGCTTAAAAAGAAATAAATATCTTTTAAGGCTCAGGTTTAGTTTTATTTTCAGGTCCATGTAGCTACTGTTTGCGATTTTGCTATCAAGTATAGTTTTTTTTGGTTAGATTCGATTTTCTGAATACTATTTACCTTCATTCTTTGCCAATTTGCTGGTACACAAATTCTTGTGAGAGAAGGTCTTTTTGAGAGACCATCTTTAATTAGGCCGGTCCATTATATATTTTTTAAAATATCGTAAGTAGACATTAAGAATGATGTAAGTAGACATTTAAGATATTGAAAGTAGACATTAAGGATAATGTAAGCAGGCATTAAGAATACGGTAAGTATGTATTGATCTTAAATGGGTTGAGTTTGAGTATGTCTCTCAATGAGACGGTGTCTCAAGAGACTAGTTGTTGCTGGTAACATTACAATCAAAGAACCTTGTAGTTGAAAGGAATATCAGAATCATCACGGTTAATAGTTTACATTTTTGGTGAGAAAAGGATTGATAAAAGAGATCAAGATCCTTTTTCCGGGGATATCTCATGTTAAATTCCTCATTAATAATTGAATTAGTGACTTGTAATTAAATTCTATGCTTACCCAAATTTTGTAATTAAATTCTAGAAACTTTGTTGATTAAATGTAGCCCAATAAAATCGATGGTGTCCCGACCTGGTTTTCCGGATACTCAAAATCCTGAATACCTGCTAATGAACACCTACTTCCTACATCATTTTCAAATCAACCATAACAACTAAATTATGAATTTTAAATAAACATAAAAATTTAAGTATGAATTTTAAATAAAATAATAAATAAGTCTATTTATAGAAAACAAACAATCGTGGCTTCAAAGAGTCAAGTATAGTCTACAACTATCACTCTATCAGTTTGGGATAAAGTTTGTTTTTCCAAGAAAAATTGTGGGTTAGGCATTTGAAACATGCTTTTTTGGAACATTAATGCGGTCAGAAAATTGGCTTGGCACATTTCTATATATATACAATCCTTGTAGATTAAATGGATTTGTACTCATTATATATAACAAAGTTGGTTATTGGTGGTCTTTCATTAGCAAGCATACAAACAGTTGGGTAATGAAACATTGGTTAAGGTTAGGGATTCCTTAATCTTTTATGGCCTCTATTCTTGGATGATTGGTAAGGATTACAACATTGCTATAGTTTATCATAAACTTTGCCGATTGAGGATTTCCTTCAATGGTGTAAAAGTGTTTAGACTAGATATGCAATTCATAAGCATAAATTGTTTAGCTTGCCTTGATTGGCATTCATACTCGGGACTGATTCGTAAGATTTAAAGTTGATTGTAACACCCCAAGATTTTTATGACCATATTCTTTAATATTTTAATTACTTTTGGGAGATTTTATAATTATATTAAATTGTTTTTAAATTAGTTTTAATAAATTTCTTTCATATACGAATTTAAATGTTAACATATATTTATATTAAAAATATAGTTACGATTTCTAAAATAAAAAGGTTCAAATCAAAATTATTATTTTATTAAAATGCGTGTGCACACGAAGGTGGGTTTCTTAGTTGGGTCTCGCAAGAAGACAAAACTTAGGTAAATAAATAAATAAACAAGTAAATAAATAAAATAAAAAGGATGGGTTCGGGTTTAAGTGGGTACTACTCCTTCCCTCACTCAAAAAAATCACGCCTCCTTCATTCTTCCTCCTTCCCTCTTCTCTCTCTTCTCCCTTTCCCCTAGTGTGCTGCCGGTTGTTGGCCCCAACTAGCCGCCCACGGAGCCCCAAATCGCCACCACCAGCTTCTCCTTCTCCTCCCAGTGACGCCAGCTAACTCCCACCAGCAGCCAGCCACTGTGCTGCTAGTAGGAGCAAGCACAGGTGGCTCTCCCTCCACCATCACACACGTGGACCACCATCTCTTGGTCCATTTCTTAATTTCACCCTTTGTTCCCAGTTCATAAGAGGAAAGTAGAACTTTAATTGGGTGATTTTTGTGATTTTTGGTCGTGTAGTGACGCTTACAGGTACGTACATGCATTAATTAACTATTATATTCATTGTTTCAAAGTATTATCAATATTTCGGGATTTATGCATTTTATTAGAATTATAGAGTGCCAAAAAGTAAACTATGCCATTGAAAAGTTCTGATAGTAGTATAGGCAAGTAGAATGAAAGTATTAGTAGAATATGAAAACAAACTCCCAATAGTAGAGAATGAATTAGGTTTAAGGTGTGGCATTGAAATGTTTCCCCTATTGTTAAGCCTTGATTTTGATTAGACGGCGTGACTCAACTGGATTTATGTCCAGTTGATTTATTAGACCCCTAGTTGAGATACAACAGGAGCACTGTATCGGGGTTATGAGCATACTTTTTTCATTGGGTGCCGGATGGCCGATATCGCCCCTTGACCGAGGTGTTACCATGCGGGCCTTGCAAACCCCAATATAGTGGCCTCTTCACTGGATTGGTACCCCAGTGTGTATAATTTTTCCCGAAGGTAAGACCCGAGAGGCTCAGCTGAAGGTGATATGAGCTCATACTTTGCCATGGGCGCCAGATGACCGATAACGCTCTTGGCCTTGTCACAATGCCATAAATAGAGAAAGGATCCATAACTCTTTAATATTTTTCGAGGGGTTAGAAGTGCTGAAAAAGAAATCATGAGTAAATAGAAGTGTTTAGACAAATGAGTAGAATATTTATTGCTGTTCTATGTCGTCATCTATCCCCTTTGTTCTACGATTCTAATTATTATAAGTTCCTTGTTTACTAACGTGTATGTGTTTGTTCCTTGTTGTTTGTTCATGACTTGCTATGATGTTCCTGCTATGATACATTTGGCTATAGTCATTATGCTGAGCATTAGGAGGATCACAGCTTGACATAACAATGTAGGAGCTTCTTTTGCATTGTGTAGGGGAAAGAGTAGAGTAATGACTGTAACCATCATTAGAAAAGTAGCCTGATGTTTCATAGCTCTTACATGGCTTGTAAAGTTTTTGGGTTGTATAATTCGTTTGTATGGAACCGCGATACTCCTTATAGGGTTCGTAGATCCGCTGCGTAGTTTTTGAATATATGGTTGTAAGAATACTTTTTTTGTAACCGTCAAAATCGATGCGTTAACACTGGAACCACGATCCATGTTGGAGTCGGGGAATTGAGGAACTGACGATGATTCATTCCGTCATGATATATTTTTGAAGGCATTGAGGCCTTAGAGTAGTTAGTTGTGTCACATCCCTAATTTTAGTAGAGAGGCTGCTGATTTTTCTACTCACCTTTTTGAAACCAATCATTAATCTTTATTTATATTTTCTTTTTTTTATTTTTATGTAACATGCGAATTTCTTTTCGTCCTTTACGATTTCGATTTTGTTTAAAGGGTTGGAAATTCAATGATGTTACATTGATATTACAGAGGTTTGTCCCATGGAATCGAAATGCAAAACTCCCCACTAGATTTCGTATCAAAACGCTCATAGTGGAAGCATACGGAAACATAAATCAAACCATTAACGGGACCGTTTCCATTTTTCTACCTTTTGCGCTTTTTTAACCATGCAAATGTTGTAAGTAGAAATGATGAGCATAAAAAGAAAAGGAGAAATTATAAGTGGAAGATAAACCGAGTAATATCCAAAAAGTAATTTATTAGAATTTTAATTCTTTTCTTCTTCATTCTACTTTGCTTCATTTTTTTTTTATTTTTTTAACTTTTATTCGTATTTTATTGTTGTTCCTTATTTGTAGGTGTTTTGTTGGAACATTTAAGGGAGTAAAATAAATTTTAAGTTTTCTAAAAGCATCAATAATGGTAACTTTTTTAGAGGTCATATGACCACATCATGGCAAAAATGATTATAATGGTGACCTAATATTGGATGGGTTGGGAAAAGATTGGACAAATTGGTCAATAGGTGACCCGTTCATGTGAATGGTCACCCCTTTTTTTAAAAAAAAAATGCCACGTGTCGCTGCCTGACACGCTTCCCTTTGCTGACGCCACTTGTCGGCTTTTGATTGGGCAGCGAAAAAATATCCGTTTTTTGCCTTTAACGACTATTTTCGTATTTAAATAATTTTTTCTTTAAAAAAAAAATTATACCAACGGTCATATTTTTTCGAGATCTATAAAATGAGACTCATATTTATATTTTTTGACATAATTTTATTTTTACATATTTTGTTCTTATTTTTCTACTTTTTTGGTTAAAAAAAAAACCAAATTAATCATTTCAATTATAAAATAGTAGATCTATTTTAATCAAATAAAAAATTATATTAACTTTGTACATGAAAATATTATTCTAAAAAAATAAAGATAAATGTTAGATAAATTAAGGGAGAGAAATTATGGTGGGATAGAAAAAAAGTAAGAAAGAGAGGATGATGACCTTTTAAAAAAGGTCATTATTAATAAAATTAAGTTGAAAGATAAATTTTAGGAAAGAAAAAAATTATGAAATTGTAATATGATCTTTTATCTATGTCATGATTAAGAATGCTCTAAAGAAGAGAAAAGTATTGGAGATAGGACTTTGGAGTTTGTCATTTACTTTTTCTGATTATTCTTCCTTACTATTTGATTTTTCTTCTACTGTAAGTATTTTTCTACTACTGGTATACTTTTCTTTCTCGTTTTTATTCTTTAGTCAGTACTGTAGTAAAGCTTAATACCTAGTCTCTCACGAGAAATCACATCTTTGAGAGACGTATCTCAAGTTCAGTCCATTAAAACTAATATCTATTATATATATCTTAAATGTCTACTAACAATCCAAACTAATTAGAAATGATTTCTTAAAGAGATCGGCTCACACAAAAATTCGTAAAAGTTTAATCCCTCTTCTATTTATTTTATGAGGGATTCCATTCTCTTTTTCTTATAAGTAGATTTACAGTCAAGGCCCATTTTTCAAAAATATTTTGACCATGCTTTGTAGTTTTTTTTTTTTTTTTATTTTTATTTTTTATTCAAATCTCAAAATTATCCTTTCTCGTTGTTGTTTCCGTTTTTCTTTCGTGCAACATGGTTTGTCCTTTGTGTGGGCAGTTCATCTTTTCTTTCAACATCATTTTACTAACAAGTTTCTTGAGTTCTCAAGATTGAAAGCTCCTCCTCTTATCCTATCTTTAACTTAGCTTCTTGTCTTAATGCTTTGGTTTACTTAATTTGGATACCGGGCTCAATGTTGTCTACCATGATAGACTTCCACCTCTTGAGTTAGTTCTTGATATTGTTAAAAAAAAATTATCAAGATTGTAATCAAATACATATTAATACTAATCTTAGAATATTAAACTACACTTAGGATTTGAAAATACTTGTATCTTGTTATTCTTAATCATCAAAGTACAATGTGAGCCCTTATATATTATAAAATAACTAAACTAACAACATCTAATATTAAGAATCTAAATAAAGATTATTCAAAAATAATAACAAACTTTCCTAATGTAATTATACTTTCTAACACTCTCCCGAGTGGTGGGATCTTAAACACCCAACTTGCATAGACCTTCTTCCAATGCTTCCGATAAAACAATTTTTGTGAGAATATTATCTATGTGGTGTTTCAATCTCACAAAAGGTAGATTAATAATTTTTCCTTCAAGATTTTCTTTATAAAATGCCATTGTACTTTAACATGCTTTGTATGGTCATGAAGGACTGAATTTTTCTAAATGATGATTGTTGCCTCGTTATCACAGTTAAGTTGATATGTTTCTTTTTAAGGAAACCAATTTCATTCATTCACTTCCTGAGCTATAGAATTTCAGTAACTTCTTTAACAATTCCTCCAAATTCTGCTTCTCCACTGGATAAGGCAACAATCTTTTATTTGTTGCTTTTCCATGTCATTAAATTCCCTTCAACAAAGGTGAAGTATTCTGAAGATGATTTTCTTTCATCTCTATCACTTGCCCAATTGCATCAATATAAGCTAATAAATCTAAATGATTGTTTTTCTTAAATAGAATACCCCTTCCACTAGTTCTTTCAAGCTATCTTATGATTCTCACAACTGCTTCCATATGTTGTATTTATTGAAAATGCATAAATCTACCTATTGCCCGCACATCATGTGCAATATATGGCCTAGTATGAGAAAAATAAATGAGTTATTCAACTATTCTCTAATATTGTCCTTTATTAGCTGGAGTTGCTGCTTCAATAATCTAAACCCCATGATTAGCTACAATTAGAGTTTCAATTGAATTACAATCAATCATACCTATATGAGCTAGAACATCCGGAATCTATTTTCTTTGGTGATTGAATATTCCTTGCATTGATCTTTGCACCTAAAAGTCAAGGAAGTATTTGAGGTTTCCAAGATCTTTTAATTTTAAACTCCTAAATAACTTTCTCTTCAATGCATTTATCGCTTTTGCATCATTTCCTATAACAATACATAGATTATCAAATAAGTGATTTTTTTTTTAATTGGAAAATTATAGAACTTATAAACAGGAAATTCAAACCCGTTGGGCATAAAAATCCCCAAGAGGGAAAAAAGCTATTGGAATGAGGACCCTCGAAAACAGGCCACTCAGAAGGAAACATAGGATTGGGCTATGTAACAAACACCAATTCTTACAAGCTACAAAGAGCCTTAATGCCATGCAAGGCAAACCAACTTCAACAATAAAAAGCAAATGTTACAGCATCAAAAATACCATCAATAAAAAGCCAAGCATCCTCCTAATCTGTATTTTGTTATGAGCACTTGGACATAGGAAATGGAGCATGCTTTTCCAGCTATTGAGAAGCTCAAACTTGAAAAAAAAATGTAAATGGGAAGGAGAATCTGGCAAAATGTGGATGCACCAACTCCTGCTGCATTATTTTGTCTCCAATGAAGGCAGTGTCATGTAAAAGGGGTAGACCTTCAGCAGAAACTCTTCACAAGATTTTTTTTAACGGAATGTTTTTGAATTTAACAAGATTTTTTTTACCAGATGCTCTCCACCACGCTAAAAAGTACAACATTCTGAATCTTCTTGAGCTTATGCTTCTTTATCAACCTAACTCATGATGTGATGATTAAAGTTACTCTGTCTACCCAAATCTCTTCATAGCTGTAGTAAAATTTTCAATCTATGTCCCGGAAGATTATTTTAGACCAGACAAAGCTTTCTTAAGCTTACAACCTTCCCCCCAACACTTCTATGTAAATAAGTTTTATTTCCTTTTATATCTCTTTACTTTCTTAAATCTAGAACAAATCTTTTCAATGCAAAATAGAATTTGAAACATAATTTTTAATAAATTTTTTATTCTTAATTAAAAACTTCATTTTAAGATTTTAATTTTCTTTTCTAGTTTTTAATCATCTCTTACTAAATTCCATGACAAGATTAATAACTTATTTACAAAAGAAAAATGCAACATCAAAATTATTTAAGACTAAAATATATAAGGAAAAATTACCCCAAATAATTTAATCTTTCCTCAATTTTTCTATAATAATACCATGTATTATATCATTTAACTAGTATTGTTGTTGGCAAAATTTTAACCGGTTATTCACTAGTGAAAAAAACTCATTTGCTGCGGTTTTGACCCCAAGCAATAGTGATAGCAGCAAATGGTTTATTTTAAATGTTGCGGTTTAAAACCGCAGCAAAAAAGGGCATTATTTGCTGCGGTCAACCCATAGCCACAGCAAATAGGCAAGAGTATTGCTGCGGTCAAGCTGCAGTTTTCCTGTTGACCGCAGCAAATACTCTTGCCTATTTGCTGCGGTTATGGGTTGACCGCAGCAAATAGTTGGTTTTTTTTTTTCTTTTCTTGTTTAATACTTATAATAATCCAATAATAATATACAATGTAATAACAATGATTAATCCAATGATAATCACAAATAATCACCAATAATCTCTTTGTAATAATAAACTCTCGATCATATATATAATATAATATTATGTACGTACATATATATACAATGATATACATTTTAAAGTCCTAAAAAATCTATACTAATTACAATTTATCAAGGACAAAAATTAGCAAGATACGCGGCAATCTTGTCTTTTAATTAGCGCATCTCTCTGTTTCTCAGAGAGCGCGTTTCCCTCGGAATGTCGTATAAATCCTATAATATAATATAAAATTAAAAGATTAATAAACATTAGATTTTACCAATAATAATAATTAATATAGTAAATATATATATATATATATATATATATATATATATATATATATATATATATATATATATATATATATATATATATATATATATATATATATATATATATATATATATATATATATATATATATATATATATATATATATATATATATATATATATATATATATATATATATATATATATATATATATATATATATAATATAACATAATTTAAGAACGTAACAAATACTTACGGCATCTATATTTTCGACTCCAACCTCCTTCATGGATTTTATAATATCGTCCTTGTATTTCAGCGTGTAGTAGCCGCAATCAACGGAATTAGAAGGTTGTTGAAAGCACTAAGAGAAAATAGATATTAGTGCCAAAAAAGCTTAAAAACGCATAAAATCGCAAATAAATTAACACGTAATTTCTAGCATATGACTATGATTTTCAATTCTAACCACTTCAACACAATAATATATACCAAATAGTGTTGTGTGTGCCATGTTTCGTGCAAAACAAACCAAGGTGGCAAATTATAGATCACTAACAGTACCGGCCAAGTACTATGTTGAGAACTAAGATTACCGAATAGGGTACATTCCATCCGTACACAGTCCAAGCCTTAAATTACGAACCTCATCCTCAAAAGTCTTATGCAACCTATCAATACTCTTCCACTCCGGAAAATCAGATGGATGTGTGAGCAAGTGACCTTTCTTCACCCTATCTGCATGCCACCTCAAATTTAACGCATCTTTCTTTATAGAAAACAAGCGCTTAAATCTAGGTATTATTGGAAGATACCACAATACCTTAGCCGGGGGCCCTTTAGCATCCCGAGCCCCTTTACGCTTGCAGCGCGATAATCCACACCTTGGACACTCTTCTAAGTTCTCGTTTTCATTCCGATACAACACACAATCATTCGGACATGCATGAATCTTCTGGTACTCTAAGCCGAAAGGACACATAAGCTTTTTGGCATAATATGTCGAATTTGGAAGTTCATTTCCCTCAGGAAGCATCTCACCTAACGCTTCTAATAACATTGTGAAACTAGCGTCACTCCAATTGAACTTTGACTTAATGTTAAAAATTGTCAATACTGCTGTTAGTTTGGTGAACTTTGTACATCCAGGGTACAAAGGCTTTTGAGAAGCCTCTGTCAACAAGTCAAAAACACGAGGACGTTTTCCTAACTCATCCTCGACTCCCTCCATCATCTCATCAACACGATCCACATCCTCATCGACATTCTCTTCATCTGTCTCATACCCATCAGCATGATCTACTACATCCTCATTGACATCTGCCACATTATTGACGTCCTCAACAACACTTTTCTCTTTGTAAACTCCCTTCTCACCATGCCAAACCCAAACATGATATTGAGGCCTAAACCCACGTCGAAGTATGTGCTCCCTAAGGATATCAACACTATCTACCTTTGATACATTGCCACAAGTGACACATGGGCAATAAAAACCAACTCTCCTCGTCCTAACTTGATGTTCAACAGCAATACTACAAAATTCTAATACGCCATCAATAAATTTCGACGATTCAATGCTTCCATACATCCAAGAACGATCGTTTGTCATCCTAATTAGTGTGATTAATTAATTCAAAACAAAATTAATACACAACTTTTAACATATATACTTATTAATAATAAATATATTTAACCCTAAAAATATCTACTTATTTATACCAAATCTATTTAACCCTAAATATACATACTTTATATTCTAATTCTATACTTCATACTTCAATATTAAGCACTACATTGTAAATAAAATCATATTCTAATTCTAAGAGTTAAAGACATAACTATAACAACAAACCACATTTTTAACAAATTACACAAATATTTAGCAAACTAATAACATAAACTTGAATAATGTAAAATTCACAAATAAATTGATATATTTGGCACTAAATTACTAAATTACATGTTAAACAATAAAGATATAAACTTGCAAATTAGTAAATTAAATATAATTACCTTGATTTCGTGGGTTATTGTTATCTGCAACGAAAAACAGAGAAACAAAATTAGTATACAAACAATTGCCCTAAATTTCAAGTGTTTTCATGAATATCTTACAAAACTTAAATGATTAACAAATTAAAAAGAGAAAAAATACCTTAATGTCGTGGGTTTTGAAGATGAATAAGACCAAATTTCGTGGGTTTATGAACCAAGAAGATGAAGAACAGGTTTGAAGAAACAATTACGTACAGTGTTTTTCAATGGGTTTATGAATTAGTTTGCGAAGAAAGCAGCAGATGATGAAGAATTTATGGTTTTTAAAAGAAGATGTAGATGCAGAATGAAACGTTGAATGACGAAAATGGTGGGTTTGCTTGAGAGAATACAATAGTAGTAAAGAATATTTGTGAACTGAAAGAGTATATTTGCTGCGAGCATACAATAAAACCGCAACAATTGAGTATTGTGAAATGCGTATTTGCTGCGGGCATATACCTAACCGCAACAATTGAGTATTGTGAAATGAGCTATTTGCTGCGGGCACTAGTATAACCGCAGCAATTGATACTCCAACTGAATATTTGTTGCGGGCTCATGTAAAACCGCAGCAATTAATTAATTTTTTTTTCTAAATTATTTTTGCTATTTAATGTTGCGTCTAAGGAAAACCGCAGCAAATGAGGTTTTTTCCACTAGTGATTGTATGTAGGTCAAAATCCAACCGTTGCATATTAAAATGAAAAGTAACATCGAAAACAACCTCAGAAATTGAAATTTAACATTAACAACATTATTAAATGAAATTTAACAAAACAATTTCAACAAAATTTCCTCAAATATATGAAATACAGGAATTAAAATGAACAATGAAGATTAGAGTGAAGAATTGTAATCTATTCACAAGTCAAATACCACACATTATTAAAAAAAAGCCCTAATATAGCATAATAAAACGAAAAAAAATGAAAATAAAATATATTTATCCACGAAATTGAGTAATACAAACAAAAATGGGGAAAATTAAACTAATAGAGATTAATGGGGAAAGAATATGAGGAGATTAGAGGGAAGTAAAGAGTAAAATTTCGAAAATGAAGGGGGTGGAAATTGAAATGGGGAAATGGGGGAGATGAGGCAAACATATGGAAGAGAAAAATGCTATTCCCTGCAGCATTTTCATTTCAAACAAAAGTTCTGGGCCCATCAGCGTTTTCTTTGAGCCTTAAACCCAGTCTATCAGTCCACATTCAAACAAAAACATTCGTATGAGCGTTTTTCTTTAAACGCTTACTTTTGGAAATAAGTTTATATGGAGCTTGGTTATTGTTTTTTTTTAGAAATTTGCTTATGTATTTGATATTTTCTAATTATGCTAGCCCGTGGGCCTGGCCCTTAAGCCTATCTCGTGCCACGGCTATGGAGTGAATTTTTCCTTTTTAATGGCCCGCCCATAACCCAAATCTTGACCCAGTCTAGAATGTTATCCAACTCATGCTTATGCAGCCCGGGTCTCAACCCAACCCACTTTCATCCCTACAGACTTTTGAAAGAGAAAATAAAATTGGATGAGCAAGTTTTGGAAATCTCCGAAGACAAATAAATAAACAAGAAAAAACACTATTATCAAGGAGAATTGTTAATCAACCAACCAATCAAAAAGCTTAAAAACAACCAATGAAGTCTATTAGTCCAAGTCAACAAACCAATTTTCATCCTGCTTCCTTCACTAGTCTTGCACGTTTACAACTGCAGAAACACAGAAAAACAGAGAAAAAATGAGATCCGAAACAATAACATTAGTGTTAGTAAACTTAGCAGGAATAATGGAAAGAGCAGATGAATCATTATTACCTGGAGTTTATAAAGAAGTTGGAGCTGCTCTTCATACTGACCCAACTGGGTTGGGTTCATTAACCTTATTTAGATCCATTGTTCAATCTTCATGTTACCCACTTGCTGCTTATCTTGCTGTCCGCCATAACCGGGCTCATGTTATTGCTCTTGGAGCTTTTCTTTGGGCTGCTGCTACTTTCCTTGTTGCCTTCTCATCCACCTTTTTTCAGGTCTTCTTCATTTCTCTGCATTTTATGTTTAATTACATTGTTTTTTGTATAAAAAATGATGGATTTTGTTTTTGCTTTATCTGATTTAGTTTGCTTAGATCTAGTTCATGTTGACTTTGTTTTAGTAGCATTCACGTCTTCTAAGAGCTGAAATGCTAAATTCACGGGACGGAGCAAATATTGATAAATATTTGAAGGTGTTTTGCAATTTAAAAAATTTATGATATTTTTCCGACAATTTCGTATCTTTAAATACTTCACATGTATTGCATATACTGCGTAAATTAATATTAAGAACCCAATGTTTTGAGCCCTATACAGTCAAACATGTTGAACATGCTCATAACCTCTCCTGAGAATTCCATAACACATAACAAAGAAAAATGACAACCGAGTAGTTTGCTAATGGAAAAAAAGGATGAAGGTTTGGCAATCCTATAATAGCATCCAAGATTTGCCATTGGCGGAATCAATGACTTTCACATGTCAAGAAACAATCTCGACCAAAAGATTAGATCATGGAAAGAATCTTTTTCTACCATAGTGTTAATTCGATTGGAGGTTTTTTTTGGGATAGGAAGTTGTCCTTTAACTTGAATTAACATAAAGACTTAATTGAATATTATTCATCAATCAACAATATATACCTTCATATATTCTCTTTTTCTGCTCCATCTATTTGATCAGTTTGGATTGATTAATTAAAAGTTTAAGCTCATAGTTGTAACTCAAACAAATATTATTTGATATAAGTGATAAAAATGCTTGGAATGGGAATAGGACAAGAGGAGTACCAGATTGATATTATTTTTCTGATTAGAGGTTATTTGTTGTTCAGTAACAAGACTTAAAATCAATTTGCTAAACGTAATTTCATAAATTGATGCTTATGGGTATAAATTTATTAAATTGCTCGTTTGCTAATCCAGTATCTATGTTGGATGCTTAACTCTGACATATATCATATGACCGGAGCAAAAAATATATATCAAATTTTTTTGGGAAATTTTCATGTTGGTTTTTCCGCCTTTTTTTATCTAGTAGACAAACTTTTTAAAAATTCGTATTGTGACGCTAAACTTTTAACTTTTCCATTTGAAAGGCAAAAAATTACGATTTTTGTTAAATATACTTTATTATTATCCATCATAAAGATTTTTTTCCATAAAAATAAACTATTGCAATAAGCCTTATAGGGCACGCTTTTCTAAAATTTGTTCGAAATAAGTATTTAATATACAGAGAAATTAACCTTTTTTCTACGACATGGAAGAGTAGAAAGTTCAGGGTCACTATGTGAATTAAAAATAAATGTTTGTCTAGCACGTGAAAAAATCGAAAGCTCAGAGTTAGCACGTTGAATTTCCCTAATTTTTTCTTGTAAACTAATACTTTCTACACCATCTGTCCTATAAAGAATTTTCATGCCGCCAAAATCTTCTATTGAAAAGAGGAAGCTAGGATAATCATTGTATTAGATGTAAAAAGAAGCTAATTCATTGAAATTTTGCTATTTATGGACAGCTCCTATAACTCAATTGCTGGATCTTTGTTATGAATCTTCTGATTAATTAGGTAGCAGTTTCAAGAGCATTGAATGGTATCGGACTTGCCATCGTAATACCAGCAGTACAGTCTCTGGTTGCAGACTCCACAGATGACAACAACCGTGGTGCAGCCTTTGGTTGGTTAGCGCTTACAGGAGGGATGGGTTCGGTCATAGGAAACATAAGCTCCGTCTTAATAGCTTCAACATCGTTCATGGGTATTCCTGGTTGGAGGATAGCCTTCCATTTGGTTGGAATAATCAGTGTCATAGTCGGAATTTTAGTCCGTCTATTTGCCCATGATCCTCGCTTTGCAGATGAAATCGAAAAACCAAAAGACGAAAATTCACAAATATCCTTTTGCTTAGAATTTAAGGAAGTGTTACAAGAAGCAAAATCAGTTGTACGAATCCCATCGTTTCAAATACTTGTTGCACAGGGCGTATCAGGTTCGTTTCCATGGTCAGCTTTGTCATTTGTACCGATGTGGTTGGAGCTCAGTGGCTTTTCCCACAAGACAACTGCAACTTTCATGACAATTTTCGCCATTTCTTGCGCTCTGGGAGGTTTATTCGGAGGCAAAATGGGTGACGTTCTTTCAAGGCCTTTGCCTAATTCGGGACGAATCATTCTGTCTCAGATTAGTTCTGGTTCTGCAATTCCTCTAGCTGCTATACTGTTGTTGGGATTACCTGATGATCCTTCAAGCGCCTTTTCGTACGGTTTAGTGTTCTTTATTATGGGCCTCATTATAAGTTGGAACGCACCAGCAACGAACAAGTATGTTCTTAGTCCCAATCTCGTACACTTTTCTTCCTGCTTTCACATTTGTACATACAAAGATATGTCATTATCCCAATATCTGATATTTGTTATGATTTGTCAGCCCGATTTTTGCAGAAATAGTACCTGAAAAACATCGAACAAGTATATACGCGTTGGACAGATCTTTCGAGTCTATACTAGCCTCATTCGCTCCTCCGGTTGTTGGAATCCTAGCTCAGCATGTTTACGGATACAAGCCAGTGACAATAGGATCATCAGACGCTGAATCAATCGAAACAGACAGAGAAAATGCTGCATCACTTGCTAAGGCACTTTACACTGCGATGGGAATCCCATTCACTGTTTGCTGCTTCATCTACTCATTCCTTTACTGCACATACCCGAGAGATAGAGAGCGTGCAAGAATGCACGCACTGATCGAAACAGAAATACAGCTGATGGAAGACGGTGTAATTCCTCCAAGTGCAGAAGAATCAGCACTTCGATTTTCAGATTCGTCTGATATGGGGTTAAAAGATAGAAGTGTTATTAGTATCGAGTATGGGGGTGATCAAGATCTTGAATTTGAAGAAAATGAGCAAAATAATCTCCTATCATCCCAAGTACCTCTGTCGAATTTTAGAACACCAATGTAATTCATTCATATTGAGGTAAGGTTTTTGTTTGGGAAATTTACATACACGAATTGTATATACATGGATTTGAGATTCATGAATGATGAATTGACGATAGTACATTGATAAGCATTATTTTTTGATACATAATAGTAGGGTTTTGCTTTATTTCTCCACGCATGTTATTGAAACGAAATAATCAAGCAAGAATTAGGGTTTTGAATACTGTTTTTGTATTGAATATGATTGAGACCAATGCTGAAATATATACACAGCCATGGATGCTAAGAAAGGTAAGAAGATAATTACATAATAAGAAGATTTCTGAGTATCCTAAAATATGTTAAAGAATATTTTCTAAATCTCCTAAATATGTTAACTAAATCTCCTAAATATGTTAATTTTCCTACACTCCCCCTCAAGTTAGGTCTTCGGGTCACCGATACCTAACTTGCATAGTGTCTGTTCGAACACCTCAGAACTAACAGCCTTTGTAAGGATATCGGCGAGCTGATCCTTTGATCTGACAAACGGAAGGCTGATAATATTATTTTCCAATTTCTCTTTAATAAAATGTCTGTCAATCTCCACATGCTTGGTTCTATCATGCTGAACTGGATTTTCGGAGATGCTAATAGCAGCCTTGTTATCACAAAAAAGTCTGCAAGTTTGTCTTCTTGGAAAGTCTAATTCACTTAGGAGCTTCTTTAACCACATAACCTCAGCTATTCCCTTTGCAATACCCCAGAATTCTGCTTCTGCACTTGAAAGAGCAACTACTTTCTGTTTCTTACTCTTCCATGTAACAAGATTTCCTCCAACCAGAGTGAAGTATCCAGACGTAGACCTCCTATCATCTCTGTCTCCTGCCCAATCAGCATCTGTATAAGCAATAAGATCTAAGTGTCCATTCTTCTTATAAAAAATTCCTCTGCCACTGGTACCTTTAAGATACCTTAGAATCCTCATAACAGCTGCCATATGGTGAGTTTGGGGTAGGTGCATAAATCTACTTACAACACTAACTGCATATGCAATATCTGGTCTTGTGTGAGAAAGATAAATAAGTTTTCCGACCAACCTCTGGTATTGTCCTCTATCTGCAAGTTTCTCCCCTTCAATCATCTGTAACCCGTGATGAGTCACAATAGGAGTTTCTGCTGGTTTACAATCAACCATACCAGTCCCTGTAAGTAAGTCCAAAATATATTTCCGTTGGCTTATAAAGATACCTCCTTTTGACCTCAGAACCTCAATGCCAAGGAAATATTTTAGCTGCCCCAAATCTTTCATTTCGAATTCTCTAAAGAGTTGCTTCTTCAAAGTATCAATCTCCTGTCTGTCATTTCCAGTAATAATCATATCATCTACATAGATGATTAGGCATGTGATCTTTCCTTGTCGACGTTTGAGGAACAGAGTATGATCTGAGTTACTTTGTTTATACCCGAACTTCCTCATTGCTGCTGTGAATCTTCCAAACCATGCCCTAGGAGACTGCTTCAACCCATAGAGAGCCCTTTTTAGTTTACACCCTTCTCCTGGCTTATAATCACCTGAGAACCCTGGAGGAGCTTTCATGTATACTTCTTCCTCTATTTTCCCATGGAGGAATGCATTCTTCACATCGAATTGATGCAAGGGCCAATCTTTATTTGCAGCAACAGAAAAAAGAACACGAATAGTATCAAGTTTTGCAACCGGAGAGAAGGTTTCTGAGTAATCAACCCCATAGGTTTGTGTATACCCCTGAGCTACAAGTCTGGCTTTAAACCTTTCAATCGTACCATCTGCTTGATATTTTATAGTGTACACCCATTTGCAACCTACCGTTCTTTTTCCTTCTGGTAACTTACATTTTTCCCAAGTTTCATTTTTGTTTAGGGCAGCTATTTCTTCTTCCATTGCTTTCTTCCATCTAGGATCCTGTAGGGCTTCTTCAATATTTCTAGGTATGTTGTTGGAGTAAAGAGCAGCATTAAAGGCAACAGCTGAGAGAGAGAGGTTGTCATATCGATCTTTAAGAGGATATTTCGATCTTTGTGCTTCGAACTCTGGATCATATCTCTTAGGAGGTATACCCCTCGTACTCCTAGGTGGCAACTCATACCTGTTTGGCAACTCCATATCTGCAAGATTATCATCAGCAATGTTTTCAACATTTTCAGGATCATTAGAATTTACCTCCTGTAACTCCTCCGGATGCTCAGTGGGTTGGACAGAATCATTCTGAAGATTAGTCTGAAGAGGAGATACTATGTTTTCAGTGACAACATCAGTGGTTTCACCTACTTGTTCTTTTGGTTCCTGATCAAAAGTAACTGGGCATAATAACCAGCTCAAGTCATCACTAGTGTTCTCCCCCTGAGGACGAGGCTGGGTATAATAATAAGAATGTTCAAAGAAATCACAATCCATGGTAATATACATCCGATTATGCACTGGGTCATAACACCTGTATCCCTTCTGATGTATCCCATATCCCACAAATACACACTTAAGAGCTCGGGGTTCAAGTTTGGTTCGGGTGTGTGGAGGTAGATGAACATAAACCACACATCCAAAGACACGAGGTTGAAGAGAAAGGGAGGAAGGTATGGAAACAAAGGAGGCTAGGGTTGCAAGAGGGGTTTTATAATGGAGAGTTTTGGAGGGTAGACGGTTAGTAAGATAGGTGGCAGTGGCAACAGCTTCAGGCCAGAAAGAGGCAGGAGTATTGGACTCAAGGAGTATAGCCCGAGTAATATCGAGAAGAGTACGATTTTTACGCTCGGCCACACCATTTTGTTGAGGAGTATATGGGCAAGAGGTTTGATGTATCAAGCCATGATCAGAAAAAAAGCGTTTCATAGAAGAGTTAACAAATTCTCCTCCATTATCAGTTCGTATAATTTTCGGAGTGGCTTGAAATTGGGTATGAAGCATATTATAAAAGGTAACAAACACAGAAAACACTTCAGATTTGTGTTTAAGAAAATAAACCCAGTACATACGAGTACAATCATCAATAAACAGAATATAATAAGAATAAGTACTAGTAGCAAAATTAGGGGCTGGCCCCCAAACATCTGAATGTATCAAAGAAAAAGGAGTACTGGTACGAGAAACACTTGGTAAGTAAGAATGTCTACGGCTCTTAGCCAAAACACAAGTTTCACAATCAAGAGTCAATATTTTATTCTTAATCGAAGGAAACAAAAAATTCAAGTAAGCTAAGGAAGGATGACCAAGACGTCTATGCCATAACCGGAACAATTGATCAGATGAACCGCGAGCAAGCAAAGCTTGGCCTTTTTGAGTCGTCTCATCAACATAGTATAAACCTCCTCGTTCAGTACCATGTCCAATGACGGTCCCGGTCTGAACATCCTGCACAACACAATCAGTGGAAGTCATAAGAACAGTACAATTGAGTTCACGAGTAAGTTGACTAACAGAAAGTAATTTATGTGATAAACTCGGAACCAATAAACAATTTTTCAAATGCATAGAGGGAGACACATAAACAGAACCAGCACTTTGGACTTGAACATACTCTCCATTAGCAGTTTTAATATGAGATCGATGAATGGGTTTATGATGGGTAAGATCTTGTGGGTCGAAGGTCATGGTGTCGGTGGCTCCACAATCAAAAATCCAAGGTGAATTTTTAATCATGGAGTCACGTGGGTTTTGCACTTGGTTTTGTGGAGTGGGCCGTTTGTTTTTATAAATGGGCTGTGGGTGGGCCGGTTTAGGGTTAGTATTAGGGGAAGTGTTACTATAAAAAGCTTGAGATGGAGAGTGTTTACTCCCTCCCTCATGTACTGCCGTTTTTTTCTTTCTCTCTCTTGTGTCTCTCTCTTCTTCCTCATTTCTGGTTTGTGTTTTTTCATGAGCATCCTCCATTATTTTCGCCTTATACAAACCTTCATGGTTGGGATCTTCCTCGCCGGTGACCTCTGCTGTACTGAGAAGGGCCTTGCCGCCGGTCCGGTGTACCGGTGCCTTGGTGGCGGCCTTTTTCTTTTGTAGATCTTCCCACCAATCTGGATAGCCAACAAGCTTGAAGCAAGTGTCCTTGGTGTGTCTCGAACCACCACAGTGAGTACACTTTAAGTTTGTTCTATCTTCTCGCCGGAATGACGACTTTCCTGACCGGTGATGTGCGATGAGGCCACAACCTATTTCTGAGGGGTTATGCCCCGATGATGATGTGTGGATCATTATTTCACGCCTTGAAATCTCCCTTCGAACCGCCGCATACGCCATGTCTAAGGTTGGAAGAGGCACCTGATTTATCAAATCTCGTCTCTCTTTATCAAGAGATTCATCTAGACCGGCCAAAAATTGATACAATCTCTGAGTTTGAATGAATTTGTTGAAAATGGTAATGTCCTCATCACTTTTCATAGGATTCGGTTGCCTCCGATCTATTTCTTTCCAAATGGTATTTAGTTTACTAAAGTAAACTTCAATGGTATCATTATTTTGTTTTATTGCATTTGCCCTTGTACTGAGATCAAAAATTTGGAGCTCATCTCTCCCACTGCCAAGAAGGGTATCAATACCCTTCCATAAATCCCATGCTGTATTATAATCTAAAAATTGATTCACTAAATCAGAATCAATGTTTGTGATAATCCATGAAAGGACTATTGGATCTCTCTGTCTCCATTGCTTGTAACTTGGATCAGCAGATGTAGGAGGGGCGGCCATAATGTGTTTGAGCCGTCCCCTGCTATCTAAGGCTATGTGCATTAGCTTGCACCATTTTGTATAGTTATGGTGAGTTAATTTTTCGGATATTTTTAGATCTGGGATTGAATGTTCTGGTTCTGGTTCTGGTTCAAGTTTGTTGGTTTTGTTCATCTGTTGAAATAGGCGGAGTACATGTTCCATTTGTGCCATGGTTAGGGTTTGGCTTTCTGAAAAATCAGAATCAGCCATAGGTAAGGTAAGGTTTTAGGATTATCAAAGGTAAATGATGAAGCCAAAGAAAAGGTGTTCGATAGCCCTGGAATCACCTTTCGGCTCTGATACCATGAAACGAAATAAACAAGCAAGAATTAGGGTTTTGAATACTGTTTTTGTATTGAATATGATTGAGACCAATGCTGAAATATATACACAGCCATGGATGCTAAGAAAGGTAAGAAGATAATTACATAATAAGAAGATTTCTGAGTATCCTAAAATATGTTAAAGAATATTTTCTAAATCTCCTAAATATGTTAACTAAATCTCCTAAATATGTTAATTTTCCTACAGTTATTAGATTTTTAGCCCTTTTATTAGATATTTTTTATTATGGAATTTTTTTTGAGTAAATTGTACGCTTATAAGCCAAAGAAAATAAAGAGAATCAAATACGAAAAACATCAAAATCATGTAAAGAAAATATTAAGTCTCACTAAAATAGGCATATTTCTCATATCGTAAGAGCTCTTTCCAAAATTTTAATATATGAATCTTACAATTGAAATGATATATTACACGCCAAACACCAATAACCGAGCAGGGAGATATGATTGTTTGAATTTCACTGAGCGGTCTAGGATAAAAGTCACGCGCAGATGCACCTACTCACTTGTTTGGGTGGGCATCAGCAAGGCCCAAGTTCTCCCATGCCCAACATCAGCATTTGAGAACAACTTTCGTGGCAATGCATGTGCTCACCTTTATTTGTGTTTAGGCGCACAATCAAAGGCACTAAATATGTGGGGGGCACGCACGACTTATTCAACATATCATCAGATATTGGCCATTTCATTGATCTGTGCATCATATGGACTAATCTCATACTTTTCTTAGGCATATGTATCCCAATTAGTTTAGGATAGTTTTTACCATAAATAAGGCCATTGGCCATCAGTAGTTAATTATCCTCGAACATAGTGTACTTTATAATTTTATATCTTGATCTCTTTCTGATTGTGTTCTAAGTTTTCTTTTTCATAGTTAAGAAAATCACTTATTTCATTAAATAAAGGAAAAAATTACTAGTATAATATTTCCTACAATGATTTAATCATAAATATACTAATTTTCAAGGATAACATGTTAAAAATAATTGGTAAATTAGCTAATACACTAAAGTTTGAAAATTCTAGGAAAAAACCCCTAAGTTGGTGTTATTCATGATTAATCAAAAGTTAGTATGGTGTTATTTATGATTAATCAAAAGTTGATGTTATTCATGATTAATCAAAAGTTAGTATTATAGTAAGAAAATTAACCAAATATTATATCATTAGTAATTTTTCATAAATAATATGGTTGGGGAAATTAATACTACGATTCAAGAACTAAAACTAAAACAATAACTAATATGAAGATAATAATGATGCAACAAACTCTAAGGTGTCGGGCATCACCTAGTTCTAACATGGGAGTCGATTAGCATAACTAAATGTGATCTAATTAACCTCAAGCTTCCGCTCTATTGATTAATATCGATTTAAAACCTTACTAGTGTTAATCCTCAAACTTCCGTTTTATTGGCTAAACTAGTAGAAATTTAACTTAAATATATCTCAATTCTAAATTAATCCTAATCTCAAACTTCCGTTAATATAAAGGTTAATGAAGATATTTAAATTGAGATTCATTAAGCATAGATTTTATTATAGACTCAAATTCACACAATCAATCAATAAAATATCATCCCATGCTTCGAATTAGAATTATGCCCTAACCCTAGAGACGAAAATACTCTCTAGACATAATGATGAAGAACATGTAGTAAATGATAAATAAAACCTTAATTGAAACACTAGACATAAACATGATGAATAATTTCAATGCACAAAGATAAATAATAAAGCAAAAAATAAAGAAAACTTACTAACAGGAAGAACGTAAATATAAATTGCAATGAAATCGAAAATGTAACAATGAAGTTCCACCATGGAAGCTCTCAAAAGGGAGAAGTACAATAAAGAAAACTGAAAATTAAACTAAAGAAAACTACTTTAATGATCCTCCCTATAATAATAAGAACTGCCACTATTTATAATGGTCCAAAAATTAACCGTCAGAAGCTTGTCAGTGGCAAAAGCCGACTCGGCGGTCAAGGACCTCAGCAGAAAGCCGAGTCGGCTTTTGATGAAGCAAAACAATGATTTTTCCAGAACCTACCGCCGGGTCGGCGGTCACTTTTCTTCCACAAAAGCCGAATCGGCGTTTTGTGCTGAAAATCGCAGTAAATTCAAACGGTCGTTATTTCTTGCTCAGTTGCGAAATCAGACACATAATATGCCGTTGGAAAGCTTTTCAAGTCTAGTTTCCAATGCCGCAAACCTTGCATTAATGCGATCTTTCTATCAAAAGTTATGACCAAAAGAGTGAGCATGTATCAAATTTCACTTTAAAACTTTTGCATTTTAAACACTTTTCAGCTCTTTTGCCCATCTTCATAGTAAAACATCTTCAAACGAGAAATAATCTCCTTAGTAAACTCCGTCATCACTAAAACTATAAGAATTATGCTTAAAAATGATCTAAACCGCTCAAAATCAACATGAATAACCAAAATGGGTAAAGTAGCATACATCTTCAAAATAAGCACGAAATTACTAATAATAATCATCATTAAGGAGTATAAAATGATATGATTAAGTGCAAATAATTGCATGACTTTTGTTAGTATCATTTAGAATTAATTCAATAATGAGTAAGTTTATTTGATTAAAGATATGTGAACAATTTCTCTGACGGACTTGTGAAGAAGAAAAGCGTAATTTACCACTTGTTAGTAAAAAATCTAGCTGTGATAATACTATTAAATGAGTTAGAAAAGAACAAAACTTGAGTACTACACATGTAATTTGAATTGGATATATAGAATATTACGTAATAAATAAGCTCCAACATGGATAAGAATTATGGAACTAATAAGCACTAAAGATGACAAACCTTAGCCCTTTTGACTATTGAAAGTGTAACTAATACTTAATTTATTTTCCTTGATCCCGTTTAAGAGACGCATTGAGTTGTAAAGCTACGTATTCATAGTCATTAACCCTCTTAAATTGTATACGTTATAATCAGATTTTATACGATTTACTCCTTATTTTAAGTTGATAACTAAAGGCGCTTGTGACTCAATAGATAGAGCATCTGTATGTTGAGTAGAAGGTTCTGGAATTCGACCCTTATGGAGCGCAGGTATCAGTTGGGGGTTTCTTAACTGCGCGCATCCTCTTTACTCCTTCCTTGAGGGGGAATAGGTATGGCTTGTCCGCATCTTTTAGGAAAAAAAATACTCCCACCCGAACTCTACCTTGTGCGGATGTCCTTTATCTTTAAGTTTAACTAACTAATAACAAATTTTAGACTATATAATAATAAAAGTATATGGTTTAATATGAAGAATTGTTTCGTAATCCATAACAGTTAAAAATAGGCTAAAATACTGATTTTTATAGGTTTAAATATTAATTTCATCATGTTAAAATACCACTCTTATAGGTTAAAATACCAACTTTAAACAGGTTAAAATACGAACTTAGGTTAAAAAATTAATTTCATCAAACTATGACACTAACTATAAAATCCCAATTTAAGCATCATATAACACCAATTTCAATATGTTAAGAATCAAATATAAAATTAAATTTATTTAAAACATCAATTTCATGATGACAAAACAACAACTTTATTATTGTAAAATACCAACTAAATAACAATAAATCACCAACTTTAACATGTGTTAAACATCAACTTAAGTATACTAAAAACACCAACTACATTATATTCAATCAACATCTTTATCATATTAGGACACCATCTATATGTAGCTAAAATACTAACTACGATATGTTATAATACCAACTTAAGCATCGTGTAACACCAACTTTAATATGTTAAGATACAAAATATAAGATCCATAGTATTTCATCATAATAAAAGGCCAACTTCAATATTCTAAATTAACAAGTTAAATATATGTTAGAATATCAATATAAACAGGTCAAAACACCAATTTTAACAGGTTAAAATAACAAATATAAATTTTTTTGATCCAACTGATATTCCTTCCTCGGTGTAAATTTTCGACCTCTTAGCCCTTATCTTGGGATGAAGTATCGCATCCTCACATTCCTTCCTCTTCAAAATTTCAGAGGTTGAAGAAACGACTTTCTTATTCTTTTTGTTGATGGATGTTCTCCTCATGCAGGGTGCGCACCCTCACACCTGCTGCTGCTGTATTGCACTCCTAATTATGCTTGTGCCCTTTTTGGTTTCTTGGGCTGTATACACTCATCCTTACTGTCAATGCACTAGCTTGTTATTTTCGTTTTTTCCTATATAAAGGTCATGTGTGATCATTTGGTGGACACAGGATTAAAAGGTTTATGAAATACAAAAGAAACTTTTCCTTTACCTTGAGTCCTCTTCCATTTCTGTCTTTATCTTCATGGTATTAGAGCAGGATATTCTTCTCTGATTTAAGTGCTAACATTCTTCTGTGATCCTGACCTTATACCTACACGTTCTCTGGTTCTGTGCTCCCTTCTTATTTGTATCTCTTCTTCCCATGGAGAAGATGAATCCCCAAAACCCACTATACCTTTATGGTTCTGATGGACCAAATACTATTAGTAGTGTGGACAAACTAACTGAAACACAAAACTACAAGAAGTGGAGGAGGCCGATGGAGATAGCATTGTCATCAAAGAGAAAGCTTGGTTTTGTAAATGGAAATGTGATAAAAGATGAAAATGATAGATTGAAAGCTGACTTTTGGGACACTTGTAATGACACAGTCATTGGTTGGATATTGGGATTTGTCTCAGATTCTATTAGACAAACCATCATGTACACGATGACAGCAAAGGAAATTTTGCTGTATTTGGAGAAAAGATATGTAGTATCAAATAGATCCTTGAAGTATAAGCTAAACAAAGAGGTATATAGCCTGAAACAAGAAGGGAGCAGCATCAATGAATACTATACCACAATGAAAGAAATGTGGGAAGAACTTGATTCTCTTGATCAGCTCCCTACTGTGACCTCTGAAGCAAATGATGTGTTGAAACTCCTTGAAGTGCTTCAAACACAGCAGGAAGAAAGGAGACTATTTCAATTTCTAAATGGACTAAATGAAATTTATGGAGTACAGAGGAGTCACCTACTCATGATCATTCCTTGCCATCTGTAGAGTTTGTTTTGCAACACTTTACAGCAAGAAGAGTACCAAAAGAGCATTCTGGACCATATGAAGAACATCATGGAATCCTTAGCCATATATAGTAGGGGCAGAAGTGATATTCCCACTTGCGGTGCATGTGGAGTAAAAGGTCACTTGAGAGAAAAATGCTGAACATTGGTGGGATACCCAAAGTGGCATCCAAAGTTCAAGAACAACCTCAATGGAAGAGGTTTTGGAGATAATTACAGTGGCCAAAATAGAGGTCAAAGCGGCTACTTTAACAAAATAAAGAGAAGCAATATGGTTGCTAATGCACATGGGAGCAGTCATCAAAGTGCAGCCAATGAATTCACAGTGCAACAACTTGAGCAGCTGCTGAGGAGCTTGCCCAACTCTCGAAGAAAGACCTTCTCCTCTGATGATGAAATGGAGCAAAACTTTGCAGGCTTTGCAGGTATGGGAACCTTATCTAATACTAGTGTTGATGCAAGGTGGATAATAGATTCAGGAGCTAGTGATCATATGACTTGTGATAATAAGTGTGTGGAAAATATTAAAATGGAAAAAGAAGGAATAAAGATAAATCTCCTAAATGGTGAATGCTCAAAAATCACCAAATATAGTACTGTGAGACTTAAAATGGCTTAACTCTTGAGAATGTTCTTGTTGTTCCTTAGTTTAAACACAACCTACTGTCTGTAAACAAATTAATCGATTCTGGAAAATGCAAAATGAATTTCTATGCTGGCTATTGCATGATTGTTGATCATAACACCTCAAAACTGAGAGGAATAGGGGAATGCAGAAACGGGCTATATTATCTGATGAATGATGAAATGAAAACCATTGTTGAAGCTCTCACACACCCTACCTACCATACTGGACTAAATGCTGAACAAACATCTGAAAACATCACTCATGGATGGGTGCACACAAAGAAACAAAGTGATATGATTTTTTGGCATCTCAGATTAGGGCATACACCATTTCCAAAATTGTCCAGTATGGGACTCAACATCAAACCTAACCCAAATCCAACTGTTCAACCAACCTGTGTCTCCTGTCCTATGGCCAACTCACTAAACTCCCTTTTCCTCATAGCCAAACTCACACAACCTATCCTTTTGAGCTCATTCACAAAGACACATGAGGGCCCTATAGAGTCCAAACTAGAGGGAAGCGCAGATTCTTTCTTACTGTGGTGGATGATTACACGAGAACAACCTGGGTGAAATTACTTCAATACAAATCAAAAGCTTTTGCAGCACTCCTTAAATTTGTGAAAACTGCAGCAACTCAGTTTAATCACAAGGTGAAAGTCATCAAATCTGACAATGCCTTGGACTTCAAAGATGAACAATGTAAGAATCTGTATGAGAGCAATGGCATCATTCATCAAACTAGTTGTGTTCATACAGAACAACAAAATAGCAGAGTTGAGAGGAAACATCGAAATATATTGGAGAAGCAAGGTGCTTGAGGTTTCAAGCTGGTTTACCTAAGACATATTGGAGTGATTGTGTTCTTACAGCAGCCTATCTCATCAACAAAATTCCAACCCCTATCCTACAAAATAAAACCCCATATGAAATGTTACACCACAACCCTCCCACATACTCCACCCTCAGAATCTTTGGTTGCTTAGCTCTTGCTCATAACCCTAATTTTCACACAGATAAATTCAATCCCAGGGGCGTTCCATGTGTGTTCATAGGCTACCTAACCACTCAAAAGGGGTACAGGTTACTTAACCTTTTCACTAGTGAAGTTTTTGTGTCTAGAGATATGAAATGGTTTGAACATATACTTTCGTATACTCTTTCCCTTGAGCAGCTGCAACACCTAATCCCTTCCTCTCTTGAGCATCAAATACATGGACCTCCCTCATGGGAAGACTCATCTGATGATGAGCCTGATGAACACACCTCTCCACCTAGCCCTACCATTTCACATTACTCTCGTTCCTCCTCTGATGTAACCACTACTTCATCCAGTTCCTCTGATTCACCTAACACTATACCTACTCCTCAACCACTTAAAAGATCCACAAGAACAACACAACCTCCTCCTTGGCTTAAAGACTATGCCACTTCCATTTCTAACCTCACCCTCACAACTGATAACCCTGAATTTACATGCTTCTTATCCACCTTGACACATAAACCAGAACCAAATTCCTACATGGAAGCCCTACATCACTCTCATTGGATCCAAGCAATGAATGAAGAGCTTCAAGCTTTAGATGAAAACATGACTTGGATGGTCACTGATCTCCCTTCCTACAAAGGACCTATTGGGTGCAAATGGTTATTTAAAACCAAATATCTACCTAATGGTAACATTGAGAGGTACAAGGCTCGTTTGGTGTATTTTGGAAAGAAACAGAAATATGGCATTGACTACTTAGAAACTTTTGCTCCTGTGGCAAAACTCACCACTATCAGGTCCCTACTTGTTGTTGTTGCTTTGCAAGATTGGGAGGTATACTAATTGGATGTAAAAAATGCCTTCTTGCATCGGCATTTGGATGAAACCATTTATATGAAATTTTCACCTGGATACTCTGGTCTTGGCAACCCTATTACCTCTAATTCATCTATTTCTGTGGACTACTACCATAACAACCCACACAAAGCATGTAAGCTTCAAAAAGCACTTTATGGACTCAGACAGGCTCCTAGGCAATGGTTTGCTCGACTGTCATCAGCCCTCCAATCCTTTGGTTTCATACAATCCAAGAGTGACTACTCACTCTTCACCAAGCATCAAAATCAACATCACACTTCTATCCTTGTGTATGTTGATGACCTAATCCTTGTTGGCAATCACTCTCTAACCATTACTCAATCCAAACATTTCCTTGCAACCCAATTCCATATAAAGGACCTTGGAACCCTAAGATACTTTCTAAGAATAGAGGTTGATCGCAGCCTCCAGGGTATATTCCTTTCCCAACAAAAATACACTACTGACCTTCTATATGAATACCATATGCAATCCTGCAAACCCCACCTTTCCATCAATGTCAAACTACACACTACAGCTACTGATCCTCTTCTACATCCTGTCCTATATCAACAACTCATTGGAAAGCTCATATACCTAACTCTTACCAGACCTGACATCACTTTTGTTGTCCACCTCCTGAGTCAATTTATGCACCACCCTTCCACCAATCATATGCAGGGTGTAAAAAGGGTACTCATGTATCTTATGTCCAATCCGTCTCAAGGCATTCTGCTTGCTACCTCTTCCTCTGCTGCTCTCACAGCCTATTCTGAAAGTGATTGGGCTAGTTACCCTTATACCAGACGCTCCACAACTGGCATCTGCATTCTCTTGGGCCAATCTCCCATTTCCTGAAAATCTAAGAAATAGTCTGTAGTGGTTAGAAGCTCTGCTGAAGCTGAATATAGGGCCTTAGCTCTAACTACGTGTGAAGTCCTTTGGCTTACACAGCTTCTCAAGAAGTTAGGTCTCCAACAAATTGGTCCTACTTCATTGCAATGTGACAACAAAGTTGCTCTCTCAATTGCTACTAATCCGGTTCACCATGAATGTACCAAGCACGTTGAAATTGATTGTCATTTCATTCTTGACAAACAAGCTTCAGGTGTTATCAAACCTCAATACATCTCCAACACTAATCAAGTTGCTGACATCTTTACTAAGTTCCTGTCAATATCTCAGCACCAAGATCTGTTGTCCAAGCTCGGAGTTCTCAGTAAGCCTCCACTCCCAGCTTGAGGGGGGGGGTGTTCAAGGATGATGTCCTCATGCAGGGTGTGCACCCTCACACCTGCTGCTGCTGTACTACACTCCTAATTATGCTTGTGTACTTTTTGGTTTCTTGGGCTGTATACACTCATCCTTACTGCTTCACGATATATGCAGGAGAATATTCTCAAGTCCTTTTTGTCCTTATTTCACTGCTGTCAATGCACTAGCTTATTATTTTCGTTTTTGCCTATATAAAGATCATGTGTGATCATTTGGTGGACACAGGATCAAAAGGTTTATGAAATACAAAAGAAACTTTTCCTTCACCTTGAGTCCTCTTCCATTTCTGTCTTTATCTTCACTTTTGTTGAAACACAATTGAGAGAGGTTCATCGTCACTAAATATAGTCAATACTGAAAAATAGTGACACAAATAAACCAAAGAAAACAAAAACAAATAAAAACACTAAATAATCGAAATCAAAGGCATAAAAATATTGATTAAAACCCTTAAAAGAGAAAAATCAAATCACTTAAAACCTACAATGATTTGAAGGAGAATGAAATTCGAAAGATGATTAGAATCGGTAGAATCGGATAATAAGATTGTAAAATCCTATAAATATGTTTTGATGTGCCATATAATAATTAATTTATTAGTCATATTTGTTCATTTTAGTTTATTTAAAGTTCTGAGTTGTAAGTAAAAATTTATTTGACTTTATCTGTTAATTGATTAAAAAGAATATTTTTAATAAATTTTATGAATTGTGAATCAGTAAGTACATGAATTTTTGTAATTGTAATAAGTATATATTTTTAACTATTTTTTATATATAATTAAAAGCTAGAATATAAGAATTTTTTATTGTTGACTGTCCTTAAGGGATCAGATCGTTTTTTATAGGATCATAGAATCGTATTATGATCCAATCGCCCATATTATATTCTTGATCTTAGTAGGATCGTACGATCTTACATGTATCAAGATCCTACTTAAGATCTGTATCACTCGCTTGTTTTTTAATCGTATAGTATAAAAGTAATAGATCGTAAATGAGAATCGAAATTCTAATAACCATGGTCGTGAATTGTGATATTATGAAATGACTTCAATAAAAAAAACACAACTTGAGTACTACACATGTAATTTGGATTGGATATATGGAATATTACATAAAGCTCCTACATGGATAAGAACCATGAAACTAATAAACACAAAAGATCACAAACATTAGCCCTTTTTGACTCTTGAAAGTGTAATTAATACTTAAACTATGTCTCTTAATCACATTTAAGAGAAGCATTGAGTTGTAAAGCTATCTATTCATTGTCATTGTAACTATCTGATCAATTTGTATAGTCATTAATCCTCTTAATTATAAATTATATACGATATATTCTGATTTTATAGGATTTAGTCCCAATGTTTTAAGTTGCACAATCAACCAATAACAAATTTTAGACTATATAATAAAAGTATATGGTTTACTTTGACGAATTGTCACAAGATTGTTGAAGGTGCAGCCGCCCTTAATAGTTTTTAACTATCCACATTGGTCTCCATTATCACTTCATTTTAGTATTGTGATCAATTACACTTAGTATATAGTGGAGTATAATTCTTGATAACATTAATTATATTTTGTGTTTAAGGCCAAAATTGAAGTTCCTATAGCATATTGACACTTCTTATACAAGACATAAAGTGTCATTTTTTTTTATCATATAATTATTGTATGTTTGAGATCTTGCAACTTGTAATGAATCATATTGAATATTTGACTTGCTAGGTTTTAGGGATGAACTTAGTTGATGAGCTCATGGGTTTCTTTTTATAATTTTATTCGGTGTCATTTTTGATATTATATGGGCTCTAGGCAAACTGAAAGAAATAAGCTCTCTCTATAGAGTGTCGAATCTGAACTTAAATCGGTGTTTGAAAAAATAACAAATACGAACCCTATATATTATAATTAGCATTAAAAATGTAGACGTGTCATGTAATTTTTAAATGATAAAAAAAATACTCATAAAGTACAAATTTTTAAGTGTCTATTTCATTAACTAGCATTTTCTAATTTTAGGGCCCTTTGTAACTATGGACCCTAGGTAAATGTCTATCTTGCATATAATTTGCAAGAATGACTTTCATTTTATTATAAGTTAGTTAGTGTTATGAATGGTGGTTCTTCTCAAGATAATAACAAGGATTCTGGAAAGATTGAGGATTATTGATGAAGATATAAAAGAATTGCTTAATAAATAAGTACATGCTGGTATGGAGAACAATTTTATTAAGTAAGAGAATAGTTTCTAACGTTTTTAGAATTTTATTAGATTTTTTAGCTTTCTATAATTTATTGATGTATTTATTTAATTGCCTTAACAATAAATAGCCTATACTTTTAGGAGCCCTTAATAGTCGTGAGGTGCGACCTCACGAGAAGATAATTTGTTTTGGTACAAAATATTAATGGCCGGGTTGCTTAGCATGGACATGTATTTTTAATAATCAAGTTTTTGCATGACTTGTTTGGGTTATAAAAATTATTCATGGTGATATTGAGAAGGGTATCCACGATTTATGGTGGTATCTTTGTCAATCATGGCCCGAGAAGAAAGATACCTTTGTCCTTTGGTGCATGTGGTTTAAGAGAGCATTGCGAGCTAAGGCTACCAAGCTAGTGCTTGAACGAGCATGCATGTCTAAGGATCGAATGACAGATCAGGCGACCAACTTTTAAAAATTTGCGAAGACAACATCTTGAATGAGCACACTTCTGCTTTGGGGAGCCTTCTATCAGCTTGGGCGAGCAAAACGCATTGAAGCAACTTTCTAGATTCTATCAAGCAGCTGCTCGAACGAGCATTAAATAAGTCTTGTATTTGTGTTTGTTATTTCTGCAAATTAAATCTTAATATGTATTGTTATTTGATTCATTGTTAAACACAATTATCACTTTCACATATTGGCTCAAAATCCAAATAGAGTAAAATAAAGTAGACAAAAACAAGAGAATAATATGCTAAAAAAGTCCTAAATATCGACCAGTAACCAAGTAAAATTGATTAACCAGCTTGAATTCTAACATCTCCAACATGTAGTCAAATTCAATAGATCATTATCAAGTCCAATAATTAAAAAATAAAACTATAATTCATTATTTTTAATATTACAGGAACCGGCTCGAATGAATCCCACTTAAAGTCAATTAAAAATGCAATTGTATGGGATACCTATGAACATATATATATATTTTTTAATGTGATTATATTATTAAAAATTGATGGCTGCTCCACCATGCACGAACATTGACTACAAATGGACTCACACCGCCTTGTACACTCAGCAAGTCACTAGTTACTACTTTACTAATGATATTCTACTCCTAAAATTCCAAAAACTTCTCCCCATATGTTCAATCCAAATAAGTAGGGACACTTGAGCCTTGCACATATGATTTGAGTTGTTTAGATGAACCAAAAGTTATATGATCTAAATATGTGATGTTTTAGGTTTTATTAAATCGATATTAATCGAATTGAAGTTGCATCCAAATCGATTGATAATTGAAAGTAGGAAAATCAAACATGAACTCCAACCAATTTTTATAACCGATAAAATATCATTGACCAAGATCAACAAACCTAGTAGTGACTAAACCGTGTCATAGTTGACCCGAATTATGCACAAAACTTTTTTATCAAATTATTTAATTTTTAATCAAAATACCATTGAACTCGATCCGTCTAAAATCGACTTAACTCGAATTAATTTTTAATCAAATTATTGTAAACCTTAACTGATATTTAATCGAGCTATTGTAAAATTCATTGAAAACAAGTCTAAACTTTAGAAAAGTTATGATTAGTTTTAGTTTACAAAGTATTAATTAATGAAATAATTTCACCAAATTGTTATCAGATGATGAATGTTTGAATTAAACTAATTTTTCATATTGTAACATTATAAATAACTTTATCAACAAATTAGGTTAATATATTTATTTTTTGGGGAGATGTTATATTTCCACTTAGAAACTCAACAAAGTAAATAAAGTAATTTTCATTTTTTTTTCAAGCAATGTGGGATAAATTTTTTTTATAATGGTGCACTTAACTTTCATTTTGATCCCCAAACTATGTGTAAGTTTATTTTGCAATTTTGCTCTTTATAAGTAGCACCTAATTTACATTTTGTTTCCCAAAGCAATGTGAGAAAAAATTATTTTGTTATTTGTGTTCTTTTTTTGAATCAATTATTATTTGCGTTAAAAACTATTAGCAACTTAATCTATGTTGCTGAATATTTTACAAATTAATTTTTAAACACAAAACTTTGGTGGCATTCTCAAAGAGTAGAGGGAGTAGTAAAAAATATCCACTACCACTCAAATATTGCATTACTAAGTTTTTTACTCTTTAATGGGAGATTTCATATCATGAGGATCCTAAGTTTTTAGGGATAAATGTCTTTTTCTTAATCTATGTGGTGACCTTAGGCTGTTAACTTTTATACTAATTTCGTTATTTGATAATAGATACACACCACCCTTTTATGTAAGAGCTTTTTGATTTAAATGTAGGTATTAATAAATAACAAAGGTAGTACTTGGTAGAGAAAAGGTTAAGGTTTTTGTGAAGTTTTTGCTATTAATCTTCATAGTAAAGAGTTTTTTCATAAAAACAAAAGTTCGAGATAGGGCCTGTTTTTCAATAATATATTTGAAATAAGTACTTAATTTAACAAAAAATTTAACATTTTATATATCGCATGAAAAAGTTCAAAACTCGAGAGTCACTATACGGATTTTTTAAAAAAATATTTGCCTACTACGTAAAAAAATCAAAAACTCAAAGGTAATTACCACGTAAATTCAACCTCTTTATTTTATGAATAAATTTAAAGAAATGGAGGAGCATTTAAATGGTATTGACTTAACTATAGTTATAAGGTTTCCATTTCTATCAAGTTAAATTTCGAATGAAACAATTTAAGGCTTATAATATATCACATTATGTTTGGAGGAGCAAATTGTAAATTAAGTAGATAACAATCACAAACAACATAAAGAAATCAAAGTTGTACAATAAAGAGTAACTCGATTACAAGATTTTGGAGATATTACAATTTCAAAATCAATTTATCTTAGACTACAAAACCCCATGTATAACAATTGAAAGTCTATTTTATCGAATCAGAAATCTTTCAATTGGATTTCTTAGAAGAAATAGAAAAAAGCCTCAAATCCTCTTACTAAACCCTAATCTTTATTGGGGCTCTCACTCTCTCTAAATCACCTTGAAGAATAGATGAATATCACAACATATGATAATACTAACTATGCGAAATAAGAAACATTACAACAAAAACAATAGCTTCTGATCTCTCGCTCGACCTAGTCAAGCGATACACGTAAGGGTCAAGAAACCATCGAGTGGGTCGACAGAACACGCATCATAGCATTCTGTTTTCAATGCATCCAAAACTCTTATACTTCAACTTCATAGCTCATATATACTCACTTATACATTAACACACGGGCCATATATCACAATATATCATCGAGAGATTATGAGTCAACTTGTTGGCATGGTTTATTCAACATCGATGAAAAAAAGATGATTTGTGTACTTTATAAGTCATTGAAGCCTTTCTTTCCATTGCCATATAGTTTTAAAATAGTATCTCTTTGTATTATGACATGTATGCACCTCGTATTTCCCCAATTATATACTAGTATTGACAATAAGTCGAGGTTAATTTAACATAACTCCAACATGTTGAGTGTCAACTGAATGGTGGATTCACTTCAACGGACACGAACAACCACCACTAATACCAAAGTACACTTTCAACAACTCAACAATGGGATTATGAGAAAAAACTACAAGAAAATGCAAAGGGTCAATTACATACCATTTGATATATCCCTTCATAATTCACAAGGGGCCAATTACTATTATAAACAATATGATTACTCTCTCTTAATTACTCCATAACTCCATAAATCATAATCCACTCAAATCCAATCATATTTCACTAACCATAATAATGGGGCAAGATTCAAATATGTCTTCTATATATTGTCATTAACTTTATCAATTCTATGTGTATCTCCCCCACTTCAAAGTTGAATGCCTTCTCATCACTTTATAAAACACCTTTTCTCCTATATATATATACACATATTTTCCTCCATTATAACATAAATCTAACTCTAAATCTACAAATTATACAAAGAAAAAAAACCCCTCAAATAATTCATGGCAAATGGTGATAATTTTGATAACTACTTATCATCTTCTTCACTTACATGTGAGCTTAAAATCATAGGAGCCAAGAACATAAAAACCAAACACAAAGGGAATCTCTTTATTAGATGTTACCTTTCAGAAGGAAGCAACAACAATAATAGAATTCAAGTAAACACAAAAGAGATAGTTTCATCCCAAAAAGATGATTATATCTTTTGGGATGATTCATTTTCACTTGAATGTAAGGGAACACAAGATTCAATCCAAAATCTCAAAGAACAGAGTGTGTTTTTTGAGCTAAGATGGAGAAATACAAAGGCTTTTTTAGGGAAGATTGGAGGGTCTCAAGTTGTTGCAACAGCTGAAACTCCATGGAAACATGTTCTTGATGCACCAAAAATGGAGTTTCAGAAGTGGGTCCCAATGAATGTTAATGAAGATGGGAAATTGCTTAAGTTTGAAGAAGGGGTTAAACCTCCTTGTTTGCAGATTGTAATGAAAGTGGAAGCTTCTAGAGTGGAAACAATGGAGGAAATGAGGAGGAGGAGAAGGAGAGAAAGAAGAAGAGAATGGGATGATGAGTGTGGATGTGGGTGTAGATCAAATGGGTGTTGTTCTTCTTGTGCTGATAATGAGTTACTTTTTATTGGTGCTACTTTTGATGATTTTTAGCTCTTAGATTCAAGTTTTTTTTTTTTTTTTTTTTGAGTTCTAATTTTGTTCACTTAATTGGTGTAAAGAATTAATGAATATACTAGTATTGATGAAATTAGGTTTGATTTGTATGGAACTTTATAATTCTTTTCTTTTTTTTCCCTAGCTGTTTTTTTCACATGTTTTCAAAATATATGTTTGTAGTTGACCGACTAATTCGTTTTTTAAATTCGTGATACCCTAAAATTAGTTCTAAAATAGCCCAAAATCAATCATAATTCAATTTTTTTTTTCATTCGTGATTCCCAAAGAAATTAGTGAAGCATTTTTAGAATAGTGTAGAATCTGTAGAATCGTACTATTCTAGTTGCGATTATACATTTCTATACGATTCTAATTGCGATTTTAGAATTTGAAGGACATATTTTCTTTAAAAGACTACTCTATTAATCTTTTTAGCTTTTGAATCATTAATATATAATATTGATAAGAATAAAGTTTGATAATAATCCGAACTCTGTCGCTCGTCTGAGGTCCGAAAGTCCGAGTTGAAGCAAAGTTGGAGTATACATAATCCGACTCCGAATGGAGGTGGACTGAAAAACATAATCCAAGTTTTATCCAAAACAAAGTTGGAGGGTGGAAAATCTGAGTCGAGTCTGATCCACTGTCATTTCTAATCCTACCACCTTCTTATAATCTAATCCATATATTTAACCTCTATATTAATGTATGTCATCTGCACAATTTAAGCCTTTTTTGGAAAAAGAATAGATTTTCCATTTATCAAACAGAAACATATATTGTCTCATCTAATATCATTTATTATTATAGCTCTTCGTTTATACTTCCTTTTATTTTATGGGATTATTCTACATGGTAGGCACGAACTATTGCAAAAGGGTAATAGTAGCAATTGTAAAAAAAATTTCCACAAAATAGCACTATACTTTTAAACATTAAACTACAGTTTCATTATGAGGGAAAAACGTTTGTTTTTCCGTTATGTTGTGAAATCATCATTTTGTGTTATTTCATTCATCTCTTGACGCTTCCATTCATCTCTTGTATATCATCCATTTTTGAACTCCAATTTTTTTCTTCTTCTTTCAATAGTTTTCTTAAGAATCAACTTGATCTATTTCTTAGAAATTCAATTTGTTTACAGTTTCAGGATTGTATTAATTCTTCAATTGATCTTGGAAAAATACTATCAATCAAACTAAAAATAAAGGCATGTTCTCCTGGTCATGGGAGTGTTACTGCCACATTTATTTCTAAGAAAATAAATGTAAGGCTTAACGACTAGAAATAACTTAATAACATTAAATCAACTAAAAAGTCTTACAACTTAAGCAACTGAAAGCAAAATTTAAATTGAGACATGACTCTAATAAAAACTATGTTTCAAGATGATCCTAACTCCATGATCCCCACATGATCAATAACTTGCAAAATAAGAATGCAAAAAAAACAAGGGAAAAACTCCTAAAATCAAGAAATTAAGTACTTCCAACTCCATCTCGTATAACAGTTAAGTTCGAAAATAGTTTAAGAAAATAAATTATAATCGAGTTGAAAATAATTTTAGAAAATAATATATAACTGGGTTAAAAATCAATTTGCGAAAACAGTATAATATCACATAAACCAATTAATTAATTTGATAGTTAATAATGACAAATGCATATATCCAATTATTAATTTGAGGGAACGAGAACTCCAGTAGGTCGAGGCTTTACCCCTATACCTACTTGATCAAGAGGTCATCACCCTAAATAACTCAAGGCCAATACAGTAGTCTCGGGTAACCCTAATGTGCACACCCTTTCTACTTGGATCTCAACGAATAGAAGGAATACCAAACATTGTATCAAGTATCAGAAATAAAAATAGTTGTCGGCAGCTATAATAACCAAACAGGGCAACCTGTTCATCACCCTTATACTTGGATCACAACAAATATAAGATCTTTATTTCCGTCGTGTTTAACTTTACGTGATTTAATATATTTTAATAATAAGCCGTGAGCACACAAACATAAAATCAAACATACATTATATATTTTATTTATGATCATAAATTTTCCCAATAAAAATATATCTCAAGAATATCTACCTGAAATCTCATTTGCTAAATGACCATTTTAACATCAATTGGTGGCAACAGGAATCAAAATCATAAATAATTCTCTTTCAAATTTAACCGCATTTAAAAATATTGATTTGATAGACTCGCATCGCCCCCTCTTTTAAGAAGTTTCATCCTCGAAACTCAAAAGGACCTGTTGGAAAAGTTCAGGGTATCTCTTTCTCATGCCAACTTCGATTTTCCATGTTGCTTCTTCAGTTTGTTGGTTTGTCCATAATATCTTAACCAACTTAATTTCCTTGTTGCGGGTACATCTTGTTTTGGTAACAAGGATTTTTTTAGTTTTTCTTCAAAGGTAATGGTTTTCGGTTGTATGATATGGGACGGGTCATGGACATATTTTCGTAGTTGGGATACATGGAAGACATTGTAGATTTTGGCTAGATTCATAGGTAAGGCTAATCTATAGGCTACTTCCCCAATTCGTTCCAATACCTCATAAGGACCAATAAAACGAGGACTCAAGTTACCATTCCTACCAAATCTCAGGACAACCTTGGTTGGTGATACTTTGAGCAAACCTTTTTCACCTACTTCAAACTCTAATGATCTCCTTCTTTTGTCTGCATACGACTTTTGACGATCTTACGCGCCCCTCATATGCTCCAAAATCATCCTTACCTTCTTTGTTGTCTCCTCAATCATTTCTGGTTCTAATCCCATCGACTAATTTACATCATCCCAACATATAGGACTCCTATACTTCCTCCCATATAGAGCTTCATAAGGTGCCATTCTTATACTAGAATGAAAACTATTATTGTAAGAAAACTTTACATACATCAAATTATCCTCCTAAGATCCACCAAAATCTGTAACACATACCCTTCACAAATCCTTAAGAGTTTGAATTGTTCTCTCCATTTGACCATCCGTTGCTGGATGAATTGTTCTCTCCATTTGGTTAATCGATCCATTATCACCCATATGGTATTCCATCCAGGTAAAATTAAAAGTAAACTATGAGGAAAACACATCAAGAGTTTAATTGAGACAAAGAACAAAGTATTAAGCTCTAGAACTTGAACAGTTTTTTCACGACCTTCTTTCTTTCAAGTAATCTTCAAAGTCATGCATTTCTCTCTATGCATCTCTGTCTCTGCTCTCCTTGTTTCGTACTCCCTCCGAACCAATTTAGTTGTCTCATTTCCTTATTTGGCAAAGTCTTTTTAATTGTCTCATTTCTATTTTTGTCAATCTTTTTTTACTTAAATACCCTTAGTTCACACACGTAATTACGAATATACCCCCATATACCTTACTTATCTAACTACCCTTCACTATTTACTCTTTACTACTTATCCATCACTATTTACCCTTTTTAATGGACCCTACACCATTTTTAATAACCGTGCTCAAGCAAATGGGACATCCATTATCACCCATATGGTATTCCATCCAGGTAAAATTAGTTGTCTATCTTCTTTTGTATTGCCCTCTTCCCTACTCTCCTTGCACCCCTTGGACAAAAGAATAATAAAGGCACATAAAATAAAATATAGAGGCAAAAAATACAGCAACTGGTATCCTGTGTTAGTCACCTAACTTAATTGATTTTCTTGCCTTGATTTCAATTGTAGGCTAAGGTTAAAATGAAGCTTCTTGAAATTGATATGACTTGAGTAGTTGAGGAAGAAGAAGATGAATGTAAGAGGAAGGGTTTAAATGAAATAACACGAGAGTAAAATAATAGTTTCACAACATAACGGAACACAAATGTTTTTCTTTCATTGTGTTAATGTAGCTCAATGTTTAAAAGTATAGTGCTATTTTGTGAAAACTTTTTTAAAAATTATTACCACTGACTTTTTATAATAAATTGTGTCAATCATATAATATATCTTTAATTTTATTTTTCTCTCTAATGCAATTGAGAAAAGAGGAAGTAGGACTTAAATAACACCTTCAACGATAGCGATTGGTGGAGCCCAGTAAAGCGTAGCTCCTTCTTTCACGAAAGCCACATGATTCGTTGTCTAAAAAGCGTCATTAACAACCTTAAACAACCAAATTTGAAACTCATTTTTAAAATCAAATTTAATTGCGATATCGTCGCTTTTTCCATCACAACAGTAAAATAATGAAATTCAAATTTATTTGAATATATTACATCTTCCTGTTTACTCCATCAATCCCTTCTACTCTAATACTTTTACTACCAGAATAAAGTAAGTACAAAAAGTCTAAAAATGGCGGAAAGACCTAGAGCTGGAAGAAAATCTCACACTTCTACTGCTGATCTTCTTACCTGGACTGAGTCTCCTCTTCCTTCTTCCCCTGTTCCTTCTTCCGCCTCTCGTTCTCACCAGGTTTTTCTTTTTCCTTTTCTTTTTTAAGAATTAATTGTTAGTTATTGATTTTCATGTTTGATTTCGATTTCAGCCATCGGATGCGGTGAGTAAGGTGTTGTTTGGTGGGCAGATCACTGAAGAGGAAGCTGAAACTCTTGCTAAAAGGTTTACGATCTGTTTATTTTTTTCCAGATTTAATTGGATTCAGTTTTAACTATAACGGAGTATTTTTTCTGCATTTTCTGTGTTTGTTTCTGCTTATATTTGCTTAAATACTGGGGAAATACTAGACCCTTTTATGATGAAGTATAAACATGCAACCATGATTTTTGTTTTGTTAATGACTTGGATATCTTGAGATGTATTGCCTTCCAAAGCTATTGAAACGAGTTGACAATGTACGAGTTAATCTGTGTTTATGTTGGATTAGATTTACTTGGTGGATTTACTAGATATGCAAAAGTGGGTAAGTAATTAATGTTTTTATAGAGAATATAACATATCATATCATGAGCCTGGTTGAACTTTTGGTTGGGGGTGATTCTTAGACATTATTAAAACTCGAAAACCAACATGATAAAAGGTCAATGGGTTTTGAATCTCACTCACCCTCTATTCAAGTCTTATATGTAATATGTGCGTCAGTATCATAGGCTTAAACTCTTCTCAAGATTTTATCTTATTATATGTAATATGTAATGATGCTTCCAAGATTATGTAAAAGAAATAAGACCAATGATTTAGAACCACTGTGTTGATGGCTAGTAAGAGCGTGCTTCCATTTCATATCATTGGTCTGCGTTTTGTGGAGTGTTGGGTAGTCTTCATTTGGCAAGGCTTACAAGGAGTAGTTTTGATTTGTTTAGTTCTTGGCCAGAAAAGAATAAGAGAAAAAGTAAATAGAAAGAAACGGAGGAGAGACAGAGGTTTCCTGTTGCGGACAGTATTTCATATTTGCATTAGATAATGTCCAGCACAAGCCTTAGTAGTTCACTATACTGTCTATGGCTCTGTGCTGACCTATTTGTAAAATATCCATTTAATAATAGTGATCAAAATTTAGTTACATTCTGATATTGCTTGCACGGTTTTAGTGTGTCGTACTTATGCAACAGGCCAACATGTAATTTCTATGAAATTCAATCGATGATTTGGAAAACATATGCTTTGCTATGACAGGAAACCTTGTTCTGGGTATAAAATGAAGGAAATGACTGGAAGTGGAATATTTGCTGGGTCTAGTGAGGATGCTACTGAAAATGGGAAAACTGGAGTGCGTGTTTATCAGGTTATCCTTGTTTTATTTTTTTTTCCCTGTAACTCAGAATGCAAAAGAGCAACTATTGACTCTTGTTACTACAAACCTGCAGCAAGCTCTTAATGGAATAAGCCAGATCTCTTTTAGTTCTGAAGAAAATGTTAGCCCAAAGAAACCTACATCCATACCAGAGGTAGCAAAACAACGTGAACTGAGTGGCACACTGGAAGCCGAGTTGGATACAAAGATCAAAAAGCCATTGTCAGATGCCAAGTGCAAGGAGCTTAGTGGAAATGACATCTTTGGTCCACCACCAGAAAATCTTCCTCGATCACTGGCTGCTGTGCGATCATTGGAGTCAAAAGAAAAGGACATGGGAGAACCAGCACCACGAGCTGTTCGGACGTCTGTCAGAGTCTCCAATGTGAGTATACTTCTTCGTACATTGTTGGGTGATTCAATCTGCTCCATTTCTGAGTTTGTTTGTCCTCTATCCTTATCCTGTTTGTTGTCAAAATCTTTAATTTTTGTATGCAATGACTAGAACTTGCTGGCTGTGATTAAAGGACTGTGATTGTAGGATGATAGGTTCTTTGATTAAGGAAAAGAAAATCAATAAATGAAGCGTACCCAAATCCAACTACCATTGGGTTAAAGATCCTCTGCGTTTCTTCCACTCCACTACCTATTCAGTAGATACTATCATACTTATACCCCCAAGTTTCAAGAGTTGTCGTCATCTGTTTGTCTTTTACTCCTAGTTTTCTGCATTAATTGATTAGCATGTCTTATTTTGTAGCCTGCTGGAGGGCATAGTAATATTATGTTCGGTGAAGAGCCTGTTGTGAAGACATCAAGGAAGCTTCATAACCAAAAGTTTCAAGAGCTGACAGGTAATGATATTTTCAAGGGAGATGCACCTGCAGGGTCAGCAGAAAAGTCACTTAGCAAGGCTAAGCTGAGAGAAATGAGTGGCAGCAATATATTTGCTGAGGGAGAACGAGTGGAGCCGAGAGATTATTTTGGTGGCGTACGCAAGCCTCCAGGCGGAGAAAGCAGCATTGCTTTGGTTTAAGATTGTTGCCAGTACGCCTAGCTACATATTGACCCCACTTTTATCTTATAGGACGGATAATAGCTGTTCCTGCCTCTTGTGCAGTACCCTTCGAGGGATTTGTTAGCTAACTTGCTACCCGTCACACCTGTAGGTTTTGACTGTAACCTGAATAAACTAGATCAGACTTGCTTAATGTAAAGGATTTCTGCACGCTCTGCGAGCCCTGTTTGCAGTCAGATTTCATGTATGATCTTGTTCTTTACCTTAATCTATTTGCGTGATGTTACAAATTCAGGTCAATATAACTAAAATAAAGTTCACTTGAGGTAGTCATTCAGTTCATGCTAATTTAGGGTAATGAATTATTTTAGTTTTGGGTATTTAAGTCTACTATCAAAAATCTATAAGCATACTTTGTGTCTTAAAATTAAGCAATAAAGTATGGGCTGATAATAAGCATTGTAATCTTTATTCATCCAAAAGTTCAAGAACCACATAAAAAACGGAAAAATTCAACCATAACAGCGTCTTTCACAAAGCATACTCTCTCAGAAACTTAAGTCCAGCAGGAGCCCATCCCTCTAGAATCCTATATGTTCCTCAAGCACTTTCGGCACCAACCAAGGCAATCAACATTTTCTCATAGTCTCCATTAGTGTCCTTGGCAATAGCGCGATCTAGAGGAACGCTGTTTCTGCGATAATACTCTTCCTTGATGCGTTTCAAATCCACTTCAGCACGTGTAGTCACGACTCTAGTCAGAGCAGATTCATCTGTTCCCATCTTGTTTATAGCAAGACGAAGGAGCTTCTCATAGTATTTCTCAGGGCAGGTTAGGCACTTGATAGTTGCCCTAAGCAACTTCAAGTAATCATCTTTCGGATCCTCCTTAAGATCCTACAGAAAGTAAATGATAAATAGATTTTCGACTTCACAACCATACGACAAAGCATAATAACGATACATATAGGCTTTTATAGTACCTTGGTAATAGCATGACCATAGTCATTGTTGTAGGCGTTGAGCGTGGCACTTAGCTGTGCTTTGCTCCTTGTAGCAATGATTCTAATCAAATCCTCGTCATTATAAGCCTTGTGTGAGATCTTCTCATGGAGTATCTTAGCCTCTGAATTGGCCAAATGTGTGTTTACTTCTGGACCTTCATATCTGTATGAAGTCAGCAGAGGAACCAAGAGCTGCAAAAAAGTTGTAGACACAATATAATTCAGCACAAGAAGTGATTGCAGCCCTGATTTCCATCAAACATTTCATTACCCTGCTGCTATTTATGACTCTTATGGTCTTAACCTCCTAGTCGCGGTATAAAGGGGTTACATGTATGCAAGCCTTACTCTTGTTACTGATATTAAAAAAGTTGTTTCTGATTAATCCGTGATGGTAAACATCATGTGCAAATTCACATACAAATAAAACTGCACACAATTTAACGCTTATTTTAGTCTAGTCCATTATAGTCCAAAAATTAAGAACTATAAATCTTTGGCCCCCTTGAGAATGGACAACTCCTCGTCCCATGAAAAGTACTCAATTTTCAGTCTAGAACTAGTTGGCATGTTACATTATCAACATGTCATCTATTTCCAAATGAAGGGAGCAGAGATTAAGATGCACCTTGCGGAAGTCTCCAGAAGTGTGTTGAGCTACATCTTCTTCAAGAGATTTCTTGTAACGGGCATGATAAGATCGTCTAGCATTGAAGAGATCCTCAGAAGATCGAGTGCAAGCAATTTCAATAAGTACCCAATTACTAGAAGTAAACTTCTTAGTAGCTTCATTAGCCAAAAATGCATCACGTTCTGGAGGATCCAGGGTAAACAAATGAACTACCCTCTGCAACATTCAACAAAATCTTTAGCATTAGGCTTTCAATTCATGTTATTCTTTGCTATTAATCCGTAACTCGAAACCTTTTTTTTTTATTAATTATGAGAAAATCTGGGTTAATCAATAAGGTTTACCAACAGTGCAATCAGACATCATAAACAAATATCCCCAATTTAGGAAAGATATAAGCAGATCACCTCAAAATCACTAGTAAGCTCCTTGTCAAGGGTTTTAAGCAGATCTTCACCATAAGTAGAAGCATAAACCTCACGGATCAACTTCCTTTGGTATGCATTCCTGTGACCCAATATTGTTATGATCAAATCCTCGTTTGTTCCCCAACCTGCAACATTTTTCACATCATTATCTGTGAAATCTAGTTTATTCTACATTCTTTTTGCAATTTAAGAATTAATCAAACTAAAACAAAATTAAAATAAAATAATACGTACGCCCTTTAATTTATGAGTTCGATCAAACACCACACATAAAAATGAGATCATTTACAATAAAAATTGCACCAATAAAAAAAAAGAATGATCAAAATGATTTACCAGAAAAAGCTTTGTGAAGTTGTTCAACATCTTCAGCAACATCAGGGAGATTTGCAGGAACACAAAGGGAGGCCATATTCTGAAATGAGATCTCTCTTTAGGGATTTGATTGATAGATTGATTGATGAATGTAACCAGAATTGGTGACTTTTCATTGGTAACATGATATTTATAGCGAGGAAAAGGGAAGGAATGATGGGTCATTATTGGCGTATGGGGATTTTAAAATGAGTAGTTTATTTAAGGAAAAAGGTTTACAGAAAAAATTAAGAACACGATTGGTTTTCAAATTTTGTAACGATCGGACAGGTTTACAGATTTGGTTTCATTGCGTTCCCACGTCCTGTCTTCACATTTTTATTGCACTTGTTGACGTGTTCATGACTGTTAGATGAAACATAATCGTGATTTGGGCACCGACTATTAGAGGATCAACAACAAAGAATAATGAATTACAAAATTTAGAGGGTACTTGTGGAAAATAATATGAGAATTTTGATTTAGAAATTCGGATATTAATAATTTAAATGAATGAATAGAAAAGAGAATTAATGCTCATAATCGTAGGAATAAATATTTTTATTCATGTAATCAATTGTAATTTTTGGGATTAAAACTCTGACATTGTTGTCATGGCTATCAGAATCTCAATTTTGATTTATGATTCTACGAATCTACGATCTAGTAATAGATGAGTTATCTAAATCTTACGTGAAATCTTAATAATTATTTTAGGAGCGTATAATCCTATCAAGATCAAGAATATGAGTCATATATATATATATATATATATATATATATATATATATATATACATATATATATATATATACATATATATATATATATACATATATATATATATATACATATATATATATATATACATATATATATATATATACATATATATATATATATACATATATATATATATATACATATATATATATATATACATATATATATATATATACATATATATATATATATACATATATATATATATATACATATATATATATATATACATATATATATATATATACATATATATATATATATATATATACATATATATATATATATATATATACATATATATATATACATATACATATATATACATATATATATATATATACATATATATATATACATATATATATATATATATACATATATATATATACATATATATATATATATATATATATATATATATATATATATATATATATATATATATATACATATATATATATATATATATATATACATATATATATATATATATATATATATATATATATATATATATATATATATATACATACATATATATATATATATATATATATATATATATATATATATATATATATATATACATATATATATATATACATATATATACATATATATATATATATATATATATATTTATATATATATATATATATATATATATATATATATATATATATATATATATATATATATATATATATATATATATATGGTTAGTCCTTACAGTAGGCCCAACGGGCTACCGCCCAAGGCCTCCGTTTTAAAAATCGAAATTTTAAAATCCTTAGGCAGAAAAAAAAATTAAATAAATAAACTCAAAATCAAACTATTTTCAAAAGTAAGCGTCAAAATCTCAAACCTATGGTTTGAAGCTGTTCGCAGTTACTAACTGCTAACAGCCATAAAAGACAAAATAGTTGTTCGCAGTTAGTAACTGCGAACAATTATTTTGTCTTTTATGGCTGTTCGCAATTAGTAACTGCGAACAGCTAGTTAATATATTTTTTTTTTCCTTCATTTTTGAGTTGTTGTTTGTTGTATTTGCACTAGAGATATTAGAATATGTAATTGCATGTCGATGTATGTTTAAGGCGGCATGATTCATCACCTAAACTCCGATCATTCATAAGTCAAAGATTGGAGGCTATGATAAAGTAATTAAACATATATATACAATAAAATACATACACATGTTTGAAATATACAACTCAATTAAAATATATATATGTACATAGTCGATTCAAATACACAAAAGTTAAACGTTAACGCTCACGAACCCTCATCTACCCTATCCAACTGGGTTGGTCTCCTTCGCCTCCTACGATAGTAAGAGGCGTTCGGGTGTCGCTCTGGTAGTGGAGGGGACTGGTTGTCTTTGCTCAGCTGTTTTACCGAACAACTTCTTCAACTGAACATTACTCATAGCACGATTGAAGTTGCTAAGCAAATGGCGTAAGCAAAACCTGTGATAAGCATTAGGTGGTTGCCACTCAGGCTCTTCCATGGTTGCTAAAATACCAACGTGCCTATCAGAAATAACGCATAAACCCATCCTTTGTGTGACATGCTTACGAATACAAGCCATGAACCAGGACCATGCACTTATATTCTCCTTCTCTACCAAGGCAAAGGCCAACGTAAAGATTCCCTTATCACCATCTTGGGCAATGGCAGTCAATAAGGTATGACGATATTTACCATACAAGTGTGTGTTGTCAATGGCGATAAGAGGTTTACAATAATTGAAGCCTTCAATGCAAGGTTTAAAGGCCCAAAAGACACGTTGGAAGGTCCTAATATTAGGTCTCACATATACACCCATGTCATTGTCCTCCTTAAAATACCACTCAACTACTAACCCCGGGTTAGAATGTTGTAAAGCTTCTAGAAAGCGGGGAAGGAGTGAGTAAGAACCTTCCCAGGTCCCGTAAATGGATAACAACGCTTGTTGCTTTGCACACCACGCTCTCTTATAATTCACATCCACACCAAAACGATCTTTAACCATCTGCCGTATGACAGATACCTTAATGGATGGGTCTTTAGCAACACAATTTCTAATAACATTGTTAATGACAGAAGATGTCAGGTGAATGTGTCCAGCCGAAACACTGTCACTACCCAATACACAAGAACCGTGCTTACCCTTATAGGTAACAATACGCCATGAAGATAAATAAGAGTCAAACGTAGCCCTAAGTTTCCACGAACAACCCCGCTTGCACTTTAAGGAAATTCGAGGTCTCCGTTCTGTACTCGGCATTTCTCCCAATATGATACACTCTGATAGCTTCCAACATGTTTCAATTTTTTGATTTGCGTCTGAAAACGACGATGTATTAGAGTTCGAACAATGTGTTTCAAAACTCTAATATTACCAAGATCAAGTGTATGAGGTTTTGTGACAAATAAATTACGCTATCAATAATATCGATGTTTGTAGGAGAAAATAAAGCAATAAAACGACACAAAGATTTAACGAGGTTCACCCAACTAAGGCTACGTCCTCCGGTGTGTAGTATCTCTTATATTATCAAAAGAAGTTCAAAGAACTCTCAAATATGGAGAATTACAATAGAGAAGAGATATAGGCTAGTGTTTGGCTTGGGGTGTATTTGTGGATATTTTCAATGTGATTGAGAACTCTCTATTTATAGGAGAGATCACACTAAGTTACATTAAGTACATTAAAGCTATGATTAAATGATAATGAAACATCCCTAAGTACATGAAGAGTCATAAAACAACATTCTAGAGTCTCAGAGACTTCGCTCGACTAAAACAGGGGTTCGCTCGATCGAGCAACTTGGTCGAGCGGACTTCAATAAGCTTCTGGTTGCATTCTGTCTGCTCCCTCGACTCACCGAGCGAGCTGGTCGAGCGGCCCTTCAGAAAACTTCTGACAGTATTGCTCGACTTGCATAGTAGAGCATCTTGATTCAACCTTTCCACTTCTTCATTAAGTCCCATAACTCTCACACTTCATTACCTTATTAATCCATACTTAATCACCATCATAAATCAATCATCAAAACTTAACTTAATACACCCACATTAACACATTCATGGGATTCCATCCTAAAGGTCACACATGAATGCACCTCATCAAATGTGCACTCAAGTCACACCAATCACAACAGCGTCATTTCTTCTTGATTTTCAACATCATAGTTATATTTCACGATCATTTTATCATGAACAAATTCTAATTTTGGAATAACAACAAAATATTTAAAAAACATCAAATATAAATTTGAACAAAATCTTGATTGTGTAGAGTAATTGATAATGGTTGTTGATGTTTTGGAAAGTTTTGTTGGAGAATTGGAAGAGAAAAATGGAGAATTGAATACGAGCTTGGATTAAAATTGAGGGTGAAAATATGAGACGATGTCTAGCAAAAACCTACTAATTGATATAAAACGACTCCACTGGGGATCGAACCCAGAATCTCTGGTTCCGTAGACCAGCGCCTTATCCATTGGGCCATGGAGTCTTTATTGAACAAATAATGTATTTTTAATAAATGAATTAAAAAAAACTTTCAATTTATCATGAAAACTACTCGGAAATCTCCTTTGGCAATATCATCAAATCCATTAAATTTCCAAATTTAATAACAAAACTTTTAAATAATTCGGGATTTGTTTCATGATCCCATCTAGAATTGCTAATTTGATTGTAAATAATGGAATTAGAAATGGGAAAACAAAGATCTCTTTGGAGCAAAGCAGTCAATCTTGTCTCTGACTTCACCACTGTTCTAAAATTTCATTAGTATCGACTCATATATAATGAGTCTACGACAATGGAAGAAACTCTTGTGCTAGATTGCTACCACAGGTCATCATCATCATACCAGTGTATTCCGTCCATAAAAAACTATGATCAAGGTCTGAGGAGGAAAAAAAGGCGGCAACTCATACTCATAACTGCTGCGACAGGTAAAATGCTATATGTCGTATGTAACAAGTTACGGAAAAAGTATTGTTATGTTGTAATTGTAATATCAATATAAGTTTTAGATATAAGAGAGTTTTACAAGGATTTAGTAAATGACTTTTAGTCGGCTAATTGGTCGACTTTTGACTTTTAGTTTTTTAGTCGGTTAAGAAATCAAAAACGTATTTGGTAAATGATTTTTTAGCTGAAAAAAAAACTAGCTTGTAAGCCAAAATGAAAAACTAATTTGATTGACTATTTTTATTGATTTTTGACTTTTTTACCTACTTTTACTAATAAAAAGCCAACACACTTTTAACTTATTAAACAAATCAATTAAAAATGTCAACATAAGTTTGACAAATCACGCCAATAAGGTTAAGAGTTTATTTGGTTGGATAAACTGTTTTGTTTCCACCATAAATTTAAAGCTTGTTCTTACCAAATAAATTCATCACCATCATCTTTCCTAGTGTATCTCTCTCATAGAAAATTATGGTCATACTCATAAAGGAGAGTGTGGTCAAAGAGTTCCTCGACTTGAGAAAGGTCTTCAAAGAGAGAGAAACCTGCAACTTACAAATAGAATAAATAGAATACGTATAAATAATTAAAAATAAAGATAAAAGTAAAGAAGAATGTAAAGAGCGATAATTAAAGGCAATGAACAATAACAAAATTATATTGTGAATTTCTACCCTGTTTTAATATTTGTTAGAAACTAGATATATTGTCGTGCTATGTATGAACCTATTTCAAATAATTGATAATTACTTGTATAACCTTTGTTTTAGTGAATCACACTATCTATTAAAAATATTGTAAAATTCTAAGTGGCAATCATTGAGAGTTTTGCCACATGGATTTATGAGATTTGTTGTATTTTGATTATATTACAAGTTATTTTTACATCCGGACATTTTCTAACAAAAAAAATAAAAATAAAACAAACATCTAACCAGCTATTTTTATATGGAGCTAATTCAATAAAATATAGATTTGCCTTTTATTTTATTACATAACGAAAAGATATAAATTGGTATAGCATGTATTTAAATTACTAATATTAAAAAGATTAGAAAATTCCAAATGGGACTCATTAGGAGTTTTGCACATGGATTAACGAGATTTGCTAAATTTTGGTAACTTGGCAAAGTATTTTTCCACCCTGTCATTTTCTGCCAATTAAAATAAAAAATAAAAATGAAACATTTAATACTTCTAATACTATCATTAAAAAATTAAAAAGTCCGAATGGTACTCATTAGGAGTTTTGCCACATGGATTTATAAGATTTGCTAAATTATGGTAATTTGGCAAGTTATTATTACATCATGTCATTTTCTACCAATTAAATAAAAAAAAAAAAATCAAACATCTAATTAACTATGTTTATATGGAGCTAATTCAATAAAATATAGATTTGCGTTTTATTTTATATCAAAAAGATAAGAATTGATATAACATGTATTTAAAAAAGGTATGATAATCAAATAATAGTATTGTAATGAATATATTAATTTAATTTAGTTTCCTATTTCCTATAAATTTTTGTAAGAAAATCAAAACATTAGCCACCCATTAACTTCTATACACATGTAGTTGAATAAACTAAGATGAAGTTTGAATTGTTTCGATTGATTTAAAGGATTATAAATTTTTAATATCTTCACTTTTAAAATTTATCACAATTATATTATTATCATTAGCTAATATATATTATTATATTTTATATATATGTATCTACACACTTACACATTCGTACATTGTATGGACATATATACTAGTTTGTTATAATTATCTCTGAAACTGTTTTTGTTTTCTTTTATTGACTATAGCTCCACACCATTTCTAAATCTTGTCAACAAACTTAAAATTTCTCCTATCTTATTCAATAATTTTCTTTGTCAATAATTTATTTATTTAATTATTTATTTTTTTGTCTTATCCTCTTACCAACCAATAAAAATTAAAAAGCACCAAAAATAAGTTAGTAAATTCATTTGGAATTAAGAATGAACAGCTAATAAGTTTGTTAAATAACCTCTTCGCGAAAATAATTACTTGCTTATGAAATAATACCATTTATTTAAATAATACTAAAAATAACTTTGAGATTAAGATGTGAAATCCCAATGATAGGTTCAACTTATGATACACATCCTCCCTTTGTAACCATATTTTCCTTCTTAGGGTGGTGGACGTAGGAATATTATCTGATTAAATAACATGAGAATAAGTCTTGTATAGACTTAGTTGACAATAAAAGAGTGTGAACTGTGAACCTTAAAATGTATAAATATGATAACTTTATTCACTTTAAAGTTACAACACAAGTAGAAAGTATTCTACCCTTCAAACACATGGTCCAAGAACAAAGTATTTTCATATGTTAGCGGATAGATCTATTTCAGGTACAAAAATTGATTATAAAAGCTGTTTACAGCTGAATAAAACGAGATGTGCCCCTTTTCGCAATCACACAAGCTGCGTCTCAAGAAATGATACGCAACAATCGTCTTTAGACAGCTGTGGCAATTTTTGTCGTGACTCCGTCTTGGCCACCCAGAGATTGATAGGAATCACCAACCGAATTCACATTTTTAGCAGTATCTGCTTCCTCATAAGCAGCTTCATGAACACCAAGAGCAGCACGACCAGAGGGATCAAGGTTTTTAGACCATGATGCATCCCACTCTACTGCTTTTGCAGTACTGCAAGCAACACTTGGACCACCTGGTACAGTTTGTCTGGCAGCATTCTGCTCGAACGGGATCATCATAGAAAAAATCAGAATGAAAGCAAATCAGACGCAATATTGAGAATTGAACCACAACATTTAAGCAGCAACTGATTTAGGATGGAGGAACATTTGGGCATTATTGTCTCATCCTATGTTAACCTCGATCACATTTCTTACCCCTTACAGGCTATAGCTGCGTGACATTTACATGTACTCATACATGACATCTAATTTCCACTCACAATGATATATAATTCAATCATAGGAAACGTACAATGACATATAATTCAATCATAGGAAACGTAAACAATAATGATAACAATTATAAAAGAACTACTACGATATAATGCAACGAACATCCACAAAAGTACTACACTAATGACCCAACTACTACAGCGATTATATATAGGGACCTACTCACCAAAATCTACTAAACTTAGTTACTCAAATCTCCTTCGAGATAAAACAAATATGCCAAAAAGTAAAAATATTCTACTAAACTAAAACAATGATCCACCATTTTTTGAGAGAAAATGGTCAACCCATGTTGTGAGTAAATAAAACCAAATGAAGTATCCTTCTATTCAAGCCAGGCCCGGAATTTTTCAGATGAATGAGTTTCAGAATGGTAGAGATCCTAGACTCCTGGTGAAGGAGCATGGCTTATACTGGGCAAAAGATAAAACACAAATTTAAGACTTGCAGTACACATGAATGAAGGCTACACAAGCAGAAAGCAAAAAGGATGCTGCAATGATACATGTTTGATCCAACTCAGAGAACGGGATATATACTAACCTTTGGAAAGAATTTTTCAAAAATTGTCCGGTAGTAGTATGCTTCTTTTGTAGTCGGAGTATTTTCAGGATAAACAAAACTAGCATTTGCTAACATTGAATCTGAAACCTGGAAATTTTCAGCATTAAAGGTTACATGTAAGGCAGAAGATATCACTCAAAGAAGAGAAGACATATGAATCTGAAGGCTTAAATCACCACAATCAAATCTCATACATGTTTGCTAGCGTGATCCTTCAAACCATCGATCCAACTATATCCCACTCCATCACTGAACTGTTCCTTCTGCCGGTACAATATGTGCTACAGCCAAAATTAAAAGTCAACAACAATCATCGTCATGATTGTGAACACAGCAATGAGAAAACTAACACTTTTCACAAAAAATTATACTGCATACAGCAGGAAATAAACGTTGCTTTTACTCTAAAATACAGAAGAATGAACAAAAGGCATACCTTGGGTAGATACGGCTTCTTATCATCATCAAAAGCATTACGAAGAACCCATTTCTCAATCCTGCCTTGATCACGTTTGATCTACAGATGTTAAAAGATATGAAATTGCATGCTTAAGTTCAGCTTTAAGAAAAGGTTAACGATAATATACTAAACATAAAAGAGTAAGTCTTGGTGCATCAACACCACACTGAGCTGCACACACACTATGTGAACTTGATGAGACAAGGAATAAAGTAACTTGGGCAAAAATCAAGGTGAAATTGTTTTCATTAATAAAGATCACTCAACAATAATCTCAAAAATACAACCAAAGATGTTGCGTATATATGTTCATACCATAAACTAGAATGAAGCACAAGAGTTGTTATTATGATAAAATCTCACACAGGGAAGAACATTAGCCAAATACATCCTCCATTCTGTTTAGTTGCACTTGCAACACATCTCATTTTCGGAAATCACATTAGTTGCAACATTTCTATTTGTGGTATGTTACTTAACTTATTCTTTCACTTTTTTCTTTTTGCTTACTCTTTCTTCTCTCTTCCTCACTTACCCCATTTGATTCCTCCCTCTCAACCTTTCTTAATATAGAGCAGAAAGTTATTGGAACCCTCCTAAGAGTTCAACTGGGACCAATCGTTTGGTGGCAAATATTACACAAATACGAAATAACAAAGAAACTAATAACAACTATGGAAACATCTTGGTTGAAGCATATTGAGAAAAAATTTGAAGCCAAGACAGAAAAAATGAATGTTGAACAACATCTACCAATTATATAACAATGGCGTAAAGGTGTAATCTAGTAGTGAGGTACATAAGTTGCAGAAATTGACATTGGCATATTCTTGAAATAAAGTTATTTGAGAAAAGTATTTAGAATATGCAATGGAAAGATCAAGTACCATTTTCCACTCTGGATCAATACTCATTGCAACATTAATAAAGTCTTTATCCAAAAACGGAACACGTGCTTCAACACCCCAGGCTGACGTTGCTTTGTTGGCCCTCAAACAATCATACAGATGGAGAGCTTTAATCTAAACAAAAAACACCAAATCATGGTCACAATCCAAAATGTTAAAGCTTTAATCCAAATAACAAAAACATCAGATTAAGATGTTAAGGTAAACGAAATAGAATAGTTCCTCATTGAAAACATTCATAGCCATTGGGTACCTTTCTGCACGTTTCCTCATGAAATTCTTCCTTGTTAGGTGCCTTGTGAAAATATAAATAACCACCAAAAATTTCATCAGATCCTTCACCAGAAAGAACCATCTTTACTCCAAGAGCTTTTATTTTGCGAGACATCAAAAACATTGGGGTGCTTGCTCTTATAGTTGTAACATCATATGTTTCAATATGATATATAACCTCTTCAAGTGCATCAAGGCCTTCCTAAATTTGAGGAAAAGATCACCTTTAGCAGACTGATGTGTTTCTCTTATCTAATAAAAGGATCTTATAGGAAACTACCTGAACAGTGAAATATAACTCTTGATGGCGAGTTCCAAGATAATCAGCTACCTCTCTTGCAGCTCTGAGATCTGGAGAACCCTGAGTATCAAAAGGTGAGTTTAGTCCAATCCTAGACTGAACTGGATCAAAAGTCAACTTAGATTTTCCTTTAAAAAATGTGAAAAGAAAAATGACCATAGCACTAGATGTACACTTTATTAGTCTTTACACAATTACAACCCAAATCTAATCCATGCACATACGTGTCACATGTTCAGTCATGATTATCTCAACCAAGCAAAGATGATTTGCCATTCATCATCACTTTTATGATTTTTAAGAGTCGCATATCAATATAATATAATGATTGGCGTTCAAAAACTCATAAGAAAAAGTTCTATCTAGGATCATTTACATCATAGAAATCTCAAAATTTGGTATAAGTTAATTTTGTCTTCCCTGTCCAGATAAGGATCATGAGAGGCATTTCTAAAAGCTATTTTTTAAAACATGGAGAGGGAGGAGTAGATTCACATGTAAATCAAAAAATCAACAAAAGAGGCACAGGAAAGACCTTTGTGATCTAAACAATATAAATTAGGAGAAGATGACTCAAAATTTTCAGTGATGTAATCAAGTATTTAGAAAAATGAATTTATGATATGTAATACCAAAGGATTCTCACCCTCAAACCAATACAAAATGAGTGCAACTGTGAACCCCATTGGTGTGCTCCTTCGATTTCTGCCAAGTGACGTGATGCCACAGCAGCAACAAGGGATGAATCCAGTCCACCAGACAAAAGAACACCAAATGGGACATCTGTCATCAATCTCTTAACCACAGACTGCAAAGAATTTAAGAGAACAGGTCAACAAGGAGATACGAAATTCAATTATGAGGGGAGACATGAGGCCAGCATAAACTTGACGAGAAGAAGAATTCTAATCCATAATTTTGCATTCGGCAAATAAAAGAATAATTTCATAGAATAGTAACCATATAAGGTCCATAATAGTCAGAAGTGAGTCAAAACAACTACATGATATTAGAAAAATGAGAGAATGGTCAATTAGCAATTGAAGAATACCCTTTCAAAAGCTTCCCGCAAAACCATTGGATCATATGGAATTGAAGGTATCTGCTCTGAAAACCATGGTGGATTGTACCATCTTCTTAGAGCACCTACGACAAGTAAAATATGATATAGCATTAAGAAAACATGCACAAATGCCTAGGATTTTGAGTTGAACACGTCAATGTCTAATTACTAAAGATATGCCGGTCAATAAACAATAAAGCATACCCTGTTTGCTTGAATATATGTGCCCAGGAGGAAAAGAAATGAATCGTTCACAATCATCACTCAATGCCTTCAATTCTGAAGCAAACCAAACAGATCCTGCAAAAAAGCATATTAACTTTAATATGTATGCAAAACACAAAATTATAATCAAAGCATCAAACAGTAACTGATTTATGAAAGCATTAACCAATAAGGATACGATTTACATTAACTTGGCATACCATCAAGACCCCAACCCATGTACAGTGGGGTAATACCAATAGCATCACGAGCAGCAATGAAGCTTTTATCACGTGTATCAAGTAGTACAAAGGAGAACATCCCATCCAACATATCCACAAACTCTTCTCCATACTCTTCATACTAGCAAAAATAAAGCAGAAGGGAACATTATTAGTAATTTAGATACATCAAATTTCAAGCAAGTATTTTAATAAACTTTATGTCACGTAGTTTATCAGTGAGTACTTACAAGGTGTGCAATCACTTCACAATCACTGCCAGTGCGAAACTGGTGTGACTTTAGCTTCTCTCTTAACTGTTTGTGGTTATATATCTCTCCATTGACCTGCCAATAAATAGTCCATTCACCATAATCGGGCAAGGTAAAGAATTCAGAAATTAACATACCAGGAGATTTTTGAAGCTTAGTTCTGTAACTTTGCATTTGAGAGAAAATACTAGAAAATTTATGATTGGAAACCAGGAACAAAATGCATATAGAGAACAGAAAGACCATAAAAAAAGTTCACATAATCCCCATCCCCCACTAATACATAAAACAACTCTTCCTAGCTCCTGTACTAATAGACTCCAATCTCATGAAAATCGAGAGCGAAGGTGACTTACTGTTACAACAATTGTCTTGTCCTGATTGTACAGTGGCTGATCACCTGAAGTGGGATCAACAATTGCTAATCGCTGATGGGCGAGATAGCAATCTTCAAAACAGTGCAGACCACTCCAGTCAGGACCTCTATGCCGTAATCTATCATCCAACAGAAGAGAACCCATTAAGCAACAGTGTTAGCTTTCCAATCAAACAAATGAAAGACAGGTATGAGATAAGTAAACAAGTTCATCGCACATAAATAAAAAGCCAATTAGCCAACATGCTGCACTTTTCAGTAACTCGGGCTGATAACTAAAAAAATCAAAAACCAGAGTTGATATTCAAAAACCCAAATAATACCCAGTATTCCTTTTTATTTACACCATATAAACAAGATGCAGCCATTCTCCAAAAAATAGAAGGCAATATATTTTAACAAACCACTCCCCTAGTAGTTAACATAATCCTTTTACTTCACAAACACTTCTTTCTTATTCAAGCAGTTTACAGCCTAGGGTATTTTGACCTTAAACCTAACCAAAAACTCAGTCTGAAAATCTTCAATCAACGACCAACATTTTTATTCACTCAATAGTCCCTTCTACAAAAGTTTTTATCGCTTACATTTGAGGTATACCTTCAAACCACGCTGCATGCAAGTCAAATCGAAACAATCTATTCAGCAAGTGCACATTTCCATGGCAAATAGAATAATCCAAAATCACTCAATATAACAACCTGCATCAAATTTTGTTTGCAATCCTATCTCATGATTAAATACTCCCTTTACGGCTTTCAGTTTGTCCCCTTTTTTGAGAAGACTCATACGAATTCCGTCCCCATCCCACCTAAGTGGTCTGAAAGTGCCAGATATATGCAACCTTATTATCCTTGTGATAATAAAGTGGACGTTTCCCATTGATTTTTGGGTCGATTACAAGTAGCTTTACCATTTCTACATCAAATTTCAGGAGGAGATTCTTACATGACATTTCTTTTGCTATCAATATTTTGCAACTTTTCAATATCCAAACATCAATTTCGAAATAAATTTTTTTTAAAAAAAACCAGCAATACAATAATGGCATAATGCCAATCCTTATCCATCGCAACTCCATATACGATTAACTAATACATAAAAACAAATTCAGAGCCAATCATTTTAATATTCAAAAGCTATACACAATTAATAATTCTACTCCTAATAGCAAGCGAAAATCCCAAATTCACACCAAATGAAGAATAAAAACGTCCTATCGTTGATAAGTTACCTTCTAGAAAGTTCGATGATTCTAGAACGCTTAGCTTGAGAAGTATCGAGGCATCCAAAGACCGCAAGAATTCCACACATGGTTATGGCGGCCCACTTCTGTTTTTTCTTGTATACTTCACAGAAAATGCAGCTATATCTGTTTTGTTGAGTCAGAAGAAAAAAACATGTGGATGGGAAGTAGGTAAAGTTAAGCCACTAAAATGGGGGAAAAGTTAATCTACATTAATCAGAAAGATTCTGTCTTTTTCTGGCCCTGAATCTAGGGTTTTTGCATTTTGTTTAGTGTATTTGATTCGTTTTTTCTGCAGATTAGATAGTCGTTTATGGGGTTCCACGAAGAATTCGATACGCTTGCTGCTAAAAATAGTCCCCCACTAATTTTAATTAGAGTCTCATTTGTTCACTTAAAATAAATTCTACAATTGATTGATTTAAAATATTTCATATAGGAATAACCGAATAATACACATGCACATTTTAAATTATATTTACAATTTTTCTATGTTCGTTGCTTTGTTTCGGTATGAAACTAAAGGTATTATTATGAGCGAAAAAGTAAAATTATACCTTTAAGAAAGAGTCGTTATAGTCTTTGAGATTTGAAAGAAAGTTTATTTAATTTCATTTATGCAGGATAGCATGACAAGATTAGTGTCTTCACAACCATCCCAAAAATGTGTGGTAACTTAAGTCAGAAATAATATTAGGCAGTGACCTTTGTGTTTTGTAATAACATTTGATCAAGCCTATATTTTGCTATGTATGACATTGACAACATATTATTTATATTTTGCTATGTGATGATTGTTACAACAACTTATCTAATGATTTTGTAGTTGGCAAACTAGTTAGCTAGTGCATGTAGTCTTAATCCTACTTGGACGCTATTTTGTAAGCCATAATTTTGATACGATATGTATGTAAAGTCAATTACTATATATGGAATGATCAAGTTCTTAAGCTTGGAAAACAATAGCAATTTCATTTAGCTTTTAAATTTTCAATACATCATAATTCAAAATACAACAAAAGACTATCCACGAAGAAATAAGAACAAGTCCTAGCATTTTGACTAAATTATGGTTCTTCACGACTTCAACTCTAAAGGTATTAACTTGCTCCTTTAACAGTTGAATATGGTGTTATTTCATGAAAGCTAGCTTATAAAGTTTGAGAAGGATGACATGTTGAATGTAATGGCTAGTATAACGTGGAATAACTGGTCTGTTTTTTCAATGGTACATTCACAAATCGCAACAAAATAAAGACAAATGAAATTATTATAATATTCAGAACAATTTTTCATTAAAAATAACACGAATTAAAATTGATAAATAATGTAATAGCTACTAGTATATGTGATTGGCTCAAGATAGACCATAAAATAAATTTACTTTTCTAATTTAGTACTTTAAAATTGTGATTGATCACCATAATATTATATTATGATGGTGTTCAAAAATATCCGGTTTGAAAAACCCGATCCGGAATACCCGGTATTCGATTATTAAAATCGGGTAAATTACCCGGTTTACATAATTCGGATAATTCAGGTCGGGTACCCGATTTTAAAACGGTGTATTTGGGTCGGATACGGATCGCAAATTTTGGAAAACCGGGTACCCGGTATCCGGTTTGTATTATTTTTTTAAAAAAATTTATTTTCAAAACCCTAAATTGCTAAATCTACCTTGGGCCTTTTGAAATCCCGTCATTCATTCTTGCTGGCCGCTGCTTGAAATTCAAGCCTTGAATCTTCAAATTCGTCCAGACCCAGACGGTGAGACGGCAGACTCCCATCTTCTTCAATCTTCTCACCGTCATCTTGCTTCTTCTTCACCATTCACGTTGAGACGTCGACAAGAATCCAGACCACTGCCATTCTTCTTCTTCACCGTTTTTTATTGGGTAAGTTTCTTTCAGTTCATCACCATTCTTTTAGTTCATCACCATTCTTCTTCTTCTCAAGATCTTCTTAATCCGAATCAAACCTGATTTTTGGTACTTATTTAATTTTTTTTTTGCCATTTTCGATTTTGTCACAGAGATTTATTTAGCCATTTTCGCAGAGGTTTAGCCATTTTGGTACTTATTTAATTTAAGTTGGATTTTCTTCATGAGTTAGATTTTCATTAATTTTCCATTGAATCTACATGAATGGATGATATATTGAATATTGATATGTAAATTATGCAAAAAAAAGGAAGTCTGTGTTAGTTTGCAAGGTGATTGATGAAAGTGAACTCCTATTGCTGGTAATCTTGATTGAATTCTAATATTTATGTTTAATATTTTGAAGATGAATTCTGACCCGCCCACGCAATTGTTTGCACTTCATCCAAATTAACACCTCAATCAGGCCTTAGCTTGTGTGAAGCCAACCCTCTGCATCTCTCGAATTTCATTTTCAGGGGTTTTGGGTGGTTTAAGCCATTTTTAGGGTTTCATTTCCAATCCTGTAACGTATTTGCCTAAATCATTTTCAATTACACCAATTATCGAAGAGGAGGACGCATAAAAATGGCAGGAAGATTAGGAAGAAGAGTAGTTCACTTCGCCAATCTCCCAATCAAGCTTCTGATGCCTTCCACTTTCACTAACATCACTGAAATCTCTCTCAAAACCATCCCTTCTGCAACCAAGGTACAATTATTTCATTTCAATACTATCTCAGTTTGCCCTGATATCTAGTGTATGTGTAATTATATATTCATTTTGATTCAATTTTAGATCGAAATCAAGAGGGTATTGGAATCTCTATACGGATTTGAAGTCGACAAAGTTCAAACCCTAAACATGGATGGGAAGAAGAAGAAAAGAGGCGGAATTTTACTTGCTAAACCTGATTATAAAAAAGCTTATGTAACCCTAAAAACCCCACTTTCGATTTCACCTGATTTGTTCCCGATCAAGGTTATTGAGGAGGATAAGAAGGAATTGAATAAGCAATCTAAGACCACCATTCTTGAGGATGCGGGTAATAAGAGGTCACATTGGCTTGAAGGTGATCACCGTGTTGATAAGACACCTCCTCGCCATCGTCGTGGTGGTAATTCTAATGAGACGGCGAAATTTCCTTGGACTAGCATGAAGAAAACCTCTACTGGTGCTAAGTAGATGGTAATTGTTTTGGTTTTTAGTTTTGTTGATTATGTACTAGTATGAGGATGTTGGTGAGATAAAGTTTTTGTTCATCATGATCATGATTATTATTAGAGTAATTTTGATCATTAACAGTTTCATGTTCACGTGTCTTGATATTGATCTGCAAGTGGACATCTGTAATCAACTTTGGATTTTGTCAATTAGAGTTATATTGGATTGTATTATTTTGATTTTCTTTGCTGCTGATACGTGTTATTATTAGTTTAATTGAGATTCAGGGATTGTGATGAGTTATTGGGTATTGAGAAATCGTCGATAGTTTCCCGTTTAGTATTAATGGTCTTGCAGCCTTCCGAAACTTTTTGCAAAAGCTATAGCAAATGAAAAAATCGTATTGTCTTACCAAGATAACATGAGCTATACTTTTGATCCATGTAGATGCACCTGAATTTTTGAATGCATATTTTGGGATTGAGGCTTTGATATCATTATTTTGGTTTTTTAAGAAAGGGAACTATGCTTAAGATATACGGAAAACGTATTTTGAATCCTGTAGGCTTGGAAGCCTGTAAGGCGTCTTCTCCCTGTAGATAAGTGGAGAGAACATTAACATTCTATAGATTTAGAGAGTGCTCCTCCCTTACTGGGTTTTAGATGAAACTTACTTTGGGTTTGTTCCTTAAATTAGATGCATTTCCATGCATTTATATAATTTAATAGTGAAACTGGTTGTAAATTGGAAAGTTATTTAGTGATTTTGCTCAAATCATATCGGAGAAAAATCCATTTCATTTTGATTCATAATTGAGATGCTTAGTATGAAGTACATCCCGAATTTTGAAGTAGGGATGCTAATACAAAATTACTTTACATGGTTTGTGTTCATGTGTCTTGATATTGATTTGCAAACGAACCTCTTATAGACGTTCATTTTTCTCATTTAGTGATATGTTGCTTTTTTTTTGCACATGATAAATTTTTTGGATTTTATTACGTGTTTGATTGATCCAGAGATTTTGATGAATAATTAGTTTTGAGAAATTATTGATTGTTTCCTGTCTAGTATTAATGGTCTTGCAACTCATTTTGTGAACTAGTATCATTTGTCTAATCTTTTTTAACAAATGTTTTGCTACTTAGTTGTCTATAACACTAGGCTGTGGAAATTAAAAAGCATATTGTCTTACTAAGATAACAAGAAGTATGCTCTAGGTTCATTTAGATGCTATTGAATGCTTCTTTTTAGGTTGAGGTTTTGACGTTGTTATGTTGATTAATAAAGAAATGGTTTTGGAAGTATGTGTAAGCTATAATGTTGGCATATATTGAATGTTGCATACGTGGAAGCGCATGGGGTTTCATTTCTTGCAAGATAAGAGGACAAAACATTAACATGTTACAGATTTAGATAGCTGCTCCTCTTTGGGATGAAACTTACCCTGTTGTGTTCTTGTATCATATGTATTTTCATATATTTATAAACTTTAGAAGTAAAGTATGTTGGGAAATGGCTAGTTACGGAACAATGTTGCTCAAATTTATAGGTGGGAAAAATCCATTTCATTTTGATATTAATTTAGAAGCTTAGTATGAAATATGCATTGCTGAATGTTTTAGTAGGCAGGCGCTGTATAGTAAACTATTTTACACTATTTATATATTTTACAACTCTGTATCTTTTGAGCTCCATTGTGTGGGCAACACTAGCTTTTGGATTCACTCTTTTCTTTGTCCTTTTCTAGCACCCTATTGACATACTGTTTTGACTTTTATAGTGTGGGATATAAATTGTTTTTGGAGATGGGATCACATACTGTGTCTGATGTGAAGTTAACGTTTTGGGTGATAGCTTTCCTGATTTTGGAATTATTTAATTTATAGCGTAGTATATGGATTATCTTCTTCTTCTGTGAGGTGTGCTGCCCTTTTTGTTGGCTATTTCGTGCTTTTCATCCTCTGCCTTGACCTTTCCATTATAAAACGATATATTTTAAATCTTTTTGCGTCTAACAATCCTGTTTGAGTATCTCTGTTGGTTGTTGATCTTCTTTGTATACTCTGTTTGGAGATTAGAAAAGTCTCTTTGTAGCTCCGACATTGTTTCTTTTACCTTCTCAAGCTCTGTTCTTAGAGTCTTCATCTCTTGCTTCGGAGATGGCCAGCTTTCTTCATCTTCACGAGTATTTCTTTCAATTATGTCTTCCTTGTTTTGCAATTCAGTCTTCATCCTCACTTGCTCTGCGAATAGCGCCGGTTGAATATTTGCATAGATGTTGATTTATGTTTAACATTGCATAATGGAATTGTTTCTTGTCTGGACATGAGCTTATTACTCTTTTTAAGAACTAAAATTAGTGAATCTATCGTTTGTTTTGGAAGTTTTCTTTTACAAGCTTCTTACCCTTTATAATAATTAAAAGTAGATCTGTATGCATGTATTATCCCTGCTTTGCAATTGGGAGACATCATGTTTACCCTGTTCTTATCTTCATATATATTGGCCAATTGTGCAGAGGTATTTATATGTATTCTATAGTCATACTTTTTAAAATGTGAACTATATATGGGAGACTAAATGGTACAGAGCAAAAAGTAGTACCTGTATAATGGTTTTCAAAGGCAGTCGATCATTTTGTGCAACATGCATGCAAGCATCAAATGACAGTTTTTGGCAATCCATTATCCTTCACAGCCTTCTTCGCTCTTGCTCTGATAGTGCAGGGTGGGCCTGATGGAGTGATTTTATAAGATGATGGAAATTTTGCTACTCAATGTTAATTTTACTGCAATGCTTAGCTTCAGCTAGGAAATATTCAAAGTCATTTCAAGACTAGTTGAATCGTGATTTGAAATCCTCGATTTACTAGTACAAAATTAAGCCGATTATATAAGGTGTTTTTTGAAATAGAAAAAAAATAATTATGTGGTTCTTAGCAAGTGTCCAATATTTTTGCGCATTGAGAGAAGGTGATGCAAATGAAACGTTTTCTCTTAGTAGTGCTAGTGAACTTACTTTTTCAGCTTTCCCTGGTCTCTGCTACCACAATTTGGAATGAGGAGGTCTTGCACGTTTGCGTCTTGCAAGAATAACCCTACTCTTTTTTCAAGCTCCTAGATCAAGCTGGTGTGCGGAATGTCTCATATCCATCTTCAACATACATAGCAAGAATTGACAGGAAACAGCTTCCTTCTGCGGGGGAGTAGATTCATAATGCTTTCTATGATTAGCTTTTGCACTTTCTTTTCGTTACTGTCATCTTCTTGGTTCATCCCACTGCATATATTGAAATGCAGCTGTTTTTTCCGATACCAATCCCTTTTTTGACCATCTGCCTCTGTGTGCATGCTTGGCAACCATTTTTGTGCATAATGCTTGACTTCATTGCTGCTATTATTCTGCCGAAGTGATCAATACGTAAGGTTGATACATCATCAAACCACCATGCTTCATTATCATTTTTAACTCATTATTGTCTTGAAAAGCTTTCCGAGAAATTGATTCACAACATCTTCGTACAATTTGAAGATTTTCTGCCCAGGGAGATAGGTTCTCACAAGAAGCTAATACGATGAATGTTAGAAAGGCTTCTGTCTTGGATATCCGATTTTCATTCTCAAATTCTTCTGTCATTTTTAGAAATTCCGATGCACACATCAACAACATTGTTAGTGCTCAGATCTATGGGTTGGCCATAAAATTCAGTACTAATTCAAAAGCTGCTGGTCTGCCTGAAAAGTTATAAAGCCTAATGTTGTCCTCTTTAAGTTTGAGCTTTTGGGCAAAAAATCTTCCCAACTTATGTAGCCGATTTTCATGCTATGTCGTAATCTCTTGCATTTATTGAATTACTTAATATGGTATTTATATTCTGGATTTGGTGTCTTCAAAAGAAGAATTGAGATATCCAAATGTTGGTTTTGGTGTCTTAAATGATGTTGTGTCAAAGAGGTATGATATTCTGCGCCAATTATTTTATGATGATTTGTTTTGTTTTATCTAGTCGATCCATTTTTTTACACCAAGGCTTATTCATTGTTGTTCTTGCACTTGCGCATTTCTAGTAAAAGTCACTTAATGACATTGGAGCAATGGAATGTTTTGTTAATCGTTATAATTTAAGGATGAAACGAATAAAAATTCCACTATTATAAACTCAATGACCCATTGCAAATCAAGTATCAACTCCTATACCAGTTTATGAATCACTAAAAATCACACTCAAGTGTAAATGATATTTTTTCTCTTGAACATAATTCAAGAATAAGAATTCTCATTCTAAGTCTTACAACTTTTTATCTTATGCTGTAACTAAGTTGTGTAACCATATCCCTCAAATCATAGGTTTGCCCCTAATGTTATAAGGTGTAGTTATGGTATTTTAATTCTTGTTAAGTGGAAATTTGTAATTCTTAAAACTTTTAAATTTTATGGTTTTATTTTTTGGGAAATTTCACAAGTATCCAATTTTCATGAAACGTCAGTGGTAGCATTTTTGTAAGATTTTTTCACATGGTAGCATCTAGTTTAAACACTATCTAACTGCCGTAACATTTTTCGTTAACTTTTTCTTAGTTTCTGTTTAATTCATCATTTTATAAGATTTTTCCACATGGTAGCATCTAGTTTTTTATCTTAAATGTTTAATTCACCGTCTTAATGTTTAATTCACTGATTAATTGATCAACGCCCATAAATGTTGTAACAATTTTATTTTCATTCAAATTAATGACATTATAAAGTTCAAAAGGTGCATTATAAACACTAATAAATAATTCAAAAAAAGCATTTAATAAGCTCAAAAGGTGCATTTTATAAGTTTAAAAGGTGCATTCTAAGCACTAATACATATCTACTTGATGGATACAACATTTAAGGACGTTGTTAAATTAATTGGTGAATTAAAATTAAAACGGTGAATTAAACATTTGAGAGCAAAAACTGGATACTACCGTGTGGAAAAATTTTCCAAAATGATGAATTAAACGGAAATAACAAGAATTTAACGGAAAATACTATGGCAGTTAGATAGTGCATATACTGGATGCTACCACGTGAAAAAATCTTACAAAAATACTACCATTAACATTTCATGAAAACTAAATGCTATCATATGAAATTTTCTCTAATTTTTATTAAAACAAACCAATCTCTCATTACCAACTTTTCTAGGAATTAGTTGTATCCGGAAATTAATGGTAAACAAACGACTTCTAAATTTGTAGTATAGATAGATTTGGCACGTGGTTAAGATTGAGGGATAATTGATTCAGCATCTCTTTTGGACTATGAACATAGATTTTGTACCGTGTAATTAAATTGCGGATCAAGTAACTGTTAAACTATTGTATCATAGTTCGCATGGTTGATGATTTGATGTATTCAAGAACTCAAACTTGTATTTGTATGTTGTTGACAATCATGGTTTGGATTAGTAGAGAAGGTTTTTTCATGCCAATCCTTAAAAGTCGTCATTTTTTTTATCGTGTCGCTATATTTTTTTAATGAAATTACTAAAATGCTAATAAATCTATTTTTAATTATAAATTCAACCATTATTATTATTAAAAAAAATTATTAGTAAGTATTCAATTAAAATAAAAAATATTAATTTCAAAAAAGAAAATAATTTTTTTAAATCAGAAAATAAACCTAGTCACATGTTTTGTACTGCAATTTGATATATATTCACTCTTTTGGCCAAAACTTTTGATAGAAAAATCAAATTCATGCAATTCTTGCGTCATTGGAACCTAGACTTCAAGATCTTTCCAATGATATATTATATGCCCGATTCCGATAACCGAGCGAGAAATGACAATCGTTTAAAGTTTGATTGTGCTGAAATTTGATACGTGTTCAATCTTTTGGGCATAACTTCTTATAGAAAAATCGTATTAATGCAAGGTTTATGGCATTAGAAACTAGACTTCAAAATTTTTCCAATTTCATATTCTATGCCCAATTATGAGAACCAAGCGAGAAATGAAAATTGTTTAAATATTGCTTGTGCTGAAATTTTATACATGTTTACTCTTTTCAGTATAACTTTTTATAGAAAAATCTTATTAATGCAAGGTTTACTGCGTTAGAAACTAGACTTCAATCTTTCCAACTACATATTATATGCCCAATTCCAACAACCGAATGAGAAATGACAACCGTTTAAAGTTTGCATTGATTTTTAATACATTACGCGATTGGACCGCGGTATAGTCGCTTAAAACGCGTGATCAGACTGTGGTGGAATCGCGTGTTTTACGCGAACATACCACAGTCCGGTCGCGCGTTTTATGCAACTAAATGTGCTAAAAATCATTCCAAACTTTAAATGGTCATCATTTCTCGCTCGATTGTCAGAATTTGGCATATAATATTTCATTGGAAAACTCTTGAAGTCTAGTTTCTAATTCTTCAAATTTTGCGTTAATAAGATCTTTTTATAAAACATTATGCCCAAGAGATTGAACATGTATCAACTTTCAGCATAAACAAACTTTAAACGATCGTGAATTCTCGCTCGGTTATCAAAATTGGCCATATAATTTACCATTGGAAAGTTCTTGAAGTCTAGGTTTAATTCCGCAAACTTTGCAATTATATGATTTTCCTATCCAAAGTTATGGCCAAAAGAGTGAACTTGTATCACATATCAACACAAGCTTTTTTTGTAATTAATGATCGTTATCGATGCTTACTGAATCATTTTGGTGATTATTTTTAATTGCCATAATGTTTCGATATTGAATTTTAGTTTAGATAGTGTTTTTTAGAGAGAAATTAGAGATTTAAAGTTATGAAATTATATTAAGAGAAATATTGGAATTTCAATATATAAAGGGTAGCGACACAATGAAAAAGATGGCGATATATAATAATGCCTTTATTTAACATGGTAATATTTTATCTAGTATTGCTATGTACTGTGATTGGTCGATGTGCAACTAATGGTAAATGTTGATTTTGTTTGAGCTAGTAAAGTAACAATCAATCATAATCATGAATACTTATTAATCAACTGGAAAATAACATATGGTGACTTCCTAAAATTTTGCCAAATTTATTAATTTGATAGGATTATAATTAATTGTGTGACAATTCATTTTCCTAAATAAATATAAAGTTATATTATGTAAGTAAATTTTATTACATTGATTCTTTATATCTAAATACGAATCTTAAATAAATTAATTCTTAAAAGAAACATAATTTAAAATAAGTAAGGAATTATTTATGAAAAATATATTATTTTAAATTATCATTATAATGATAAATAGTAATAAAAAAACTGAAAACTAACACATAACGACTTTTTAGAGTTTTTGTCAAATTTATTAACATAAACTCTCCTGTGAGACCGCCTTATCCGTGCAATGGGCCTAGGTCCAATAAGTTTTTTAGAATATTTGGACATATTAATTTTAAGACTTAAAAGGACAATTTTAAAACTTAAAAATTCAATTTTAAGACTTAAAAAGTCAATTTCAAAGTTTTTAATATCAACATTAATGTTTGAGTCATCCTACTTTAAAGTGGAAATGAGAATTTTAAGTCAAGCAATTGGTCTTTTAAGTGTTAAAATTGGTTTTTTAAGTATTGAAATTGAACTTTGAAGTCTTGAAATTGTCAAATTCCATAATTTAAAATGTCAATTTTAGATTCTTGAAATTGTTCTTTTAAGTCTTCAAATTGGTCTTTTAACTCTTAATATTGACATTTTAAGTTGTAAAATTCGTAAATAAAATACATACAATTGGGCCGGCACAATAAGACGTGTCTCGCAAGTGAGACGGTCTCACCCAAGTTTATGTGATTTATTAATTCAATAACACTATAATTAATTGTCTGGCAATTTATTTTTCTAACTAAATCTAAAGTTAAATTAGGTAAATAAATATTATTACATTGATTCTTTATATCTAAATAAGAATCTTAAATAAATTAATTTTTGAAAAACATAATTTATAGTAAGTATGAAATTATTTATGAAAAATATATTAATTTATATTTTCAACATAATCATAAATATTAATATAAAGAGTTTGAAAATAACAAATAATGACTTCGTAAAGCTTTGCCAAATGTATTAATTTAGTAAGAATATAATTGATTGCGTGGAAATTAATTTTCCTAAATAAAATTTAAACTAAATAAGATAAGTATTTAAAATATTTTATTACATTAATTGTTTATATAAAAATAAGAATCTTTATAAGATTATTGCTTCAAAAAAAAATTATATGTAAGTAAGAAATTATTTTTAAAAAATACATTTATTTAATTTATCAAATGTTGTTTGAATTAGGTTAAAATTAAAACCAAATAAATTAGTTTAAAATGACTCAAAATAAGCTCAATTTATTCATAAACAATAAGTTTATTTATTTAATATATTTTAGAAGACACTCAAAAATATCCTTTAGTAAAATTTAAGAGCTAAATCAAATTAAATATTTTAAAATATGTAATATTTATATACTTTTTTAAAAATAAAAAATCATATATATATATATATATATATATATATATATATATATAACTAAAATTACAAATTCTTGTATTAGACTGTTTCACCGTGACACGAGCCCAACTAATATAAGTTATTAATATATAGACTCTTTGTTATAAGATCGTCTCACGAAGAGAATATAACTATTAAAAAGTTGAAGACAATCAATAGGGTTAAAACTAATTCTTTAATAATAACTTTTTAATGATCAATTTGATGACTAATGATAATAGTCCAACACTAGTACCAGTAGAATAATAGAATAGGAGTATGTTGACAAGAGATACTTGTAAAACTATGCGATAAAAACAATTTAGGTAGGAAAATAGACGTGTTATTTTGTTGGTATATTATCGACGAAGATTAGACAGACAAAAACAACAAAACCCGTGAGTCTTTCTATTAAATTTAAAACGTACCAACTAAAAATGATAATACTCTATGATCCCTTTGCATTCTAACATTCACATGCTTTGAAGGTTGAATGCAACCACAAGCCGACAAATTTCTCACTCAAAATAAAAGGGTGTTACTAAAGTTCGCCATCCCTTTTTATTTTATCGTCACCCCTCCTCAAAGTTACGTATTTGCCCCTGGAGTTTTAAAAATTACAAAATTGCCACAGGACTTAAAAGTTAATTAATAACGTAAATCACGCTTAATAACACTATTAAGAATTTAATGCGGAAGATTTGTCTATATATATCGAATTTTGAGATGCGTATGAAGTACGAATTCAAACACAGTACCATCTCTCTAAAAACTGTTAAAAAAGTTGTAACCCGTAATTGGTTAAATATGGCTAACGAAAGCGACTATGAGTCGGATGCGGTACGTAAAGTTTTCGATTGAAATCATTGGAAATTAAAAAAATAAATAAATAAATCGCACAAAATTGGGCGATTGAACCATGGTTCAATTGCACAAAACTGGGCGATTGGACCATGGTTCAGTCGCACAAAACTGGGCGACTGATCCAAGGTCCAGTCGCCCAATTTTGTGTGATTGTAATTTTTTTTTTTAATTTTAATTTACGTATTTATGTTTTTTTTAATTATTATTATTATTGTTGTTGTTTTAGTTTTTGTTATTTTTTTATTATTGTTATTACTATTATTATTATTATTATTATTATTGTTTTCATTATTATTATTTTTATTGTTGATAATTTTTTTTAATATTTTTCATTTTTTTATTTACGTAATTTTTTTATTATTATTAAAATTGTTATTGTTATTGTCATTCTTAATTTGACTTTTCGTTATTTATTTTTTATTATTATTATTATTATTATTATTATTATTATTATTATTATTATTATTATTATTATTGTTGTTGTTGTTGTTGTTGTTGTCATTATTATTATTATTATTGTAGTCATTAATGTACTTAATTTATATTATTTATATTTCAAATTTGCAGGAGTTTGAAATCTTTTGAGACAACGTAGACTACTCCGGTAGCTTTGTTACGGATAGGGAATTTATCTCCGTAGATGAGTTACATAGTTGGGCCGATGCAATAGCAATAACAATTGGTTTTCAATTTACACGTGCTTCTTATAAAAAGAAAGAAGGACGTTCTAGAGTTAGTTTCTATTTAAGATGTCACCGCTATGGTAATATTAGGGGTGATGTACATAATCTAGATAATACTGCCCGACCTGGTTCTAAAAGTAGAAGTTGCGGGTGTAAATTTTTGATTCTAGGAAGTAGTCGTAAACCACCAGAAAGACCTTGGACGGTAAGGGTGTGTCCTGGTGAAAAAGGAAAACATAACCATTCGTTCTTAGTGTACAGAGATGGTCATGTAAGGGCGAATAGGATCAATGTAGATATTCGGGAGCACATACGACAGCTTAGTGCAACCGGAATGCAACCGGCCTTTATTATGAATTCTATTACAGATAATTTTCCTGGTTTTTATGCTAGTATGAATCAGATATATAATATTAGGCAATCAATAAGGAGAGAAGAGATGGAGGGTAGGACTCCCCTTCAACACTGTTTTCATATGCCACAGAACTTAATTACGTGGTCTGGACAGACTTGGATATCGAAGGGCAATTGAGCAGACTATTAATTGCAAATCCTACCTCTATCCAAATGATACGTACGTGGCCGTATGTTGTGCTGATAGATACAACGTACAAAACGAACAAACAAAAGTGGCCACTATGTGAAGTGATCGGAATGAAGCCAACCAATCACAACTTCTTGGTTGTGTTTTGTTTGATGCGAGATGAGGCGGCTGTGTTGTATTCGTGGGTGCTGCAGGGATTGAGAGATATTTTCGGCACTGCTCAGACTCCTAGCGTCATTGTAACCGATCGAGACGAAGGTTTATCTGCAGCTATTCGTGACGTCTTCCCAGGTTAAAAGGCTTTGTTGATTCATTATTGTGGTTATATCTAATGATTATGTCTTAATTACGTTTAATGTTTTGTTTAATGTAGATGTGCGGCATTTGTTATGCATCTGGCATATTGCCAACGACGTTGAGAACATGGTGGACAATTTGTGCGGCGGCAAGAAAAATCAACAAGGACAGGTATTCTGGAAAAGTAGATGGAACCCCTTGGTTGAAAGTTCTACAATCGGGGAATTTGAACAGAGATGGCAAGCGATCGTCAGTACGTGGTCGGTTAGGAACAAAAAGGTCGTTCGGTATTTGAGTGGAACATGGATTCCACTTAGAGAGAAATTTGTGCGTGCGTGGACGAATGATTGTTTCCACTTGGGTAACCAGACTACCAGCAAAGTTGAAAGCCAACACTCGTCTTTCAAGTATTACCTTGGTAGCGGTAATAGCTCATTCGATACCCTGTTCAAAAGGGCTCACGCACAGATTACAAATCCGCAAGCCAGGATCCGACAAGAGCTACAAGAATCCATGACTTCTGTACCAAGGTCGATGCGATAGCATTTCTTTAGACCTTTATATCGCCACGTATCTCTCTATGCCTTGGAGCAGCTCCAGCTTGAGTATAACTGCATGTTAGAACTGGGTGATTTTGTATTTAACAAATGCGGTTGTGTACTTCAACAAACCCATGGATTGTCGTGTGCATGTTATTTACATATGTCCATAGGTACACATGGTGCTTTGTATGTGGATGACATTCATGAATTCTGGAGTACTTTGAGGTACACAGAGTTAGGAGACGAGACCAACGAAGGAGTACGATACGTGAGCAATTACCGTCACAGAGCTGGGATTGATGTGTTAGGTGATGGTAACTTTGGATTTAGAGCAATTGCCGTCACAGAGCTGGGAGGCGAGGAAGCATGGCCTCTTTTAAGACGTGCTATGAGTATTGAAATGCAAATGAACAGAGCGCAATACCTAACTTTGTATCTATCTCAGGAGTCACTAGACGAGGCTATATTCAGAATAGGTTCACACATCAATGGACCTGCTCCTTTCATGCACTGGATGGATGCACCAATGGCTTTGTACTTTGCAGCAACGTTTCTAAAAATTGCCATTGCTTATTATGGTTCTGCTGACGGTAATTCGCAATACAACTGTTTGGTTCTTCCGTTAAGGAAAGCACCGGGCGTGCATAGTGTAAATAAAGTAATACATATATGTTGGGTTAATGGAAATCATTTTGTTCAACTTTTAATGAACGACGATTCATCCCCACTCCCACCCATCCATAAACGTTGGAAACAAGCAGCTGATAATTTCACAAAACATCTTGCCACACATTTCAATACGAGGGTTATGCTCTGGAATAATCTACGCGGGCCACGACCACGACCAACTAATAACACCGCTGACGATGTTGTAAATTTAGATACTCCATAGCCTTACGTGTTGTATAAATAAGTTTAGCTATGTGCCCGCCATAGCTAGGGATCAGTCGCGTATCTGTCGGCCCCCCGGGCTGGAGTGATGCTACTAACCGGTCTGTGTTAGTGGACTGTGAGGGCCTGCTCTCCCGTGGCGGCTCATTATCGACAAAACTACGTCCTGCATGCTCAGATGCGGCAGAAGAACTCGGGCCGCCACGGGCGAATCTGCCGTCGGGGCTTCGAACAATAGTCCAATCCATTGGGCGAGACTCAGGACCTTGGAACTGAACATCATCAGCATCATTATCATCATCACTATAAACCCCCCAACTACTCTGGAGGCTGTCAGCCTGGTCATCAAAATGAGTACGCACTTGGTTCAGCGTACTCGACCGTTGGGCCTCACTGTGTCTGGCAGCCTCTTCCTGCCTAGCCCTCCTAGCAGAACCCGTTACCCCCCTCTTATGCGGGTCCCCTCTGAGTAAGGTAGGCCTAGAATTATTACCTCTCAACAATCGTCTAAAAAAACCCTTTTCTTTTCCTTGATTACCAGCCATTTTCTACAATTTTTTACAGTTTCATTAAATATTAAAAATAATAATATTTCTAAAAAAAATAATAATCAAAAATAAAAAATGGAAAAAAACAAAAAAAAACCAAATAATAAATTAATAATTCAAACATAAATAATAATTTAACAAAAAAAAATTTAACAATTAAAATTAAAACAAAAAAAATAAAAAATAATAATCACCTATTTTTTTTATTTTTAAATCTCAATAAATTAAATTATTATTAACTATAATATTAAAAACAATATATAAAACTTACTAAAAAAAATATTAAATAAACATTACAACATACAAATTTACATTAATAATTTATAAAACAAAACATAAACATACATTTAATAATAATAAAAATAACAATCACAATAATAATAATAAAATTAATAATAATAACATTAACAAAAATTATAACAATAACAATAATAACATACTTCAAAATTTATAATAATTATTCCAAAACATACGAAAAAAAAATAATTATGAATCGCTCAAAATTGGGCGACTGGACCCTGGTTCAGTCGCCTAAAATTAGGCGACTGAACCGGGGTCCAGTCGCCCAAATTTGAGCGATTCATATATTTTTTTTTAAAATTTCAATAAATTAAATTATTATTAACTATTATATTAAAAACAATATATAAAACTTACTAAAAAAAAAATTAAATAGATATTACAACATACACATTTACATTAATAATTTATAAAACAAAACATAAACATATATTTAATAATAAAAAAAATAACAATCACAATAATAATAATAAAATTAATAATAATAACATTAACAACAATTATAACAATAACAATAATAACATACTTCAAAATTTATAATAATTATTCCAAAACATACGAAAAAAAAAAAATTAAATAATGAATCGCCCAGATATACGACTGGACCCCGGTTCAGTCGCCTAAAATTATGCGACTGAACCAGGGTCCAGTCGCCCAAATCTGGTTTTTTTTTTATTTTTTTTATTTTTGCAACTAATTAAATTATAAATAACTTACCTCGATTAATAATTTGCGGATTGAACTTAATTTTTGCTCCGAAAATTAGCTTTTGATAGTTGGTTTTTAGTTGTGGTGAGAATAATTTTAGTGGGAGTGTGGTATATGTAGAAAATTTTATGTTCAATGGCAAAATTGTAATTTTTAAAAAATCCAGGGGCAAATTGGTAATTTACTCAAGGGGTGGCGATAAAATGAAAGGAGTGGCTATATATAAGAATTGGGAAATAAAATTGCTAGGGTCTAGGAGTATACTATTAAGATTCCAATTAAACTATTAATAACTTTTTTTGAATTGGGAAATTATTAATAGAAAGTGTCAAAGAAGAGACTACTAGCAATAAAGCGACACTAAAAGCGTATTTTCGATATAAAAACCTTATAGGAAAAAGCTATTAAGGAAATAAAAAATATAAGTCGCCCTTCAAGGATAGTGGGCGAGCCACTAAGCACACCAAATCCATACCAAAAGGAAGATAAAAAACACAACCAAATCAAATTTACATTTATCCAAAATCCTAATGCAAAACTACAAATTCCAACGTGCTCAGCTCAATATACATCCTTGAAACCTCTAATCACCTCCGCTAATCCATTATTCCCGACTATTTTCGGTCTATAGACAATCTAAAAGTTGGAAACAACAGAAGGTCAGATTAAACTGAATGAGAAGTAACAATCCAAAACAACAAAACATAGTAATTCAAATCATAGGTTTAAAAGCAACGTCAGTTTCCTAGATCTATGTGGGCATAGAGAGTCTAGTTTGAGAGGTGCCCCACAGCTCTAAGGCTATGTCACTCTCGGGTGAAGCTAGTCAATATCTGAATGACAATTCGCTTCAAAAACAAGGAGTAGGGAACAATGTTCCTCAACTCCGTCAATGACCAGCTTGCAAGTCCGATCCATTGACCATATCATAATATCAACATAAGCATTCACAACAACATTTGTCTCAACAATTTTCAATTTCAAAAGAGCTTTAGTAAAAAGTTTATTTTCAAGAATGTAGTCTGGCCAGACCCTTTAAGGGACTACTACTACTCACTAAAAAGAACGCTTCAAGAAGCTAAGTCTGGTACTCCGCGATCATTAGAAGGGCTCCTCGATAATATCGCCTCCTGAAGCATAACAAATATAGCATCACAACAAAGCATACGATACTACAACTAGGTTCATATAGCTCATTGCATCTCATCCTAAGAATGCATCTTAGTTCCATCTTCTATTCTAATATTTCTCATTTCAGAGATTGTGCAAGTCCTAACTCCAACCCTCAATATCATCAAAATAAATAACCTTGCTTTAGTCTAGCTTATATTTTTGTAAAGATTATACGTCTTCACAATTCCCTTTTGTATTCCAATTCAAACACTTCCATATTCATCTAAACTCAAAACCAAGAAACTAAACAAGATTAAAAAGCTATCCAAAAGAAAGATTCAGCTAGTTTATCCATTCAACTAATAATTTCCACACGAACCCTAGATACCTTCAATAACAACCAATCAATCAACATTTAACCATTACCATAATTTGAAAAGGTTAATATTACATCCAAGAACATTGAACTAACCACAACTAAATCATTTGAATAATCTACTACAAAAATCATAGCCTACACTTAAATTCTCATCATCACATAACTCACTAATAACAAATTTTCCATGAGTTTCCAATTTAATAACTAATTTAACTAACTCATATACATTCCAAGATTCAACAACATTTAGGGTTTAACACATGAATGAAAGATTATACAAGAGAAATTATATGAATAAGAGCATAATTATTAAGGAAAAACAAGGAAAGAAATCAAGAAGGACTACCTTCTGTTCGCAGCAGCAAGAAACGGAACAAATCAGGTTCGCTTTATTTTTGGCTTGGATTTAATGTTTAATCAACAGGACCAAAAACTCACTCGATCCTTCCCCAAATCGGCAGAATTCAAGTCAAAGGAAGAAGATTTCGGCTGCTTCTACACTTATTGTGGTTCAAAATCAGAGAAAAGCTAAAGATAATGCTGAAATAATGTGTCAAAAATCAAAGAAAGAATCGAGTAGATTATACCTGATTAGCTTTAGTTCGTTACTTTTCAAAAAAAAATCAAGCGAAAGACTACGTTTAATCAAATGGTTGAGGACATTGTTGCTTTGAAATCAGATGAAGAAGATGGGTAGAGCTGCGTTTTTCTTTGAAAATCGAAGACAAGGAATAACGGGATGAGAGGTATGGGTTTCGAAGGTTTTGAGAAGGCAAAGAAGGGTTTGATTTTTTTTGTGTGTTGAAGATGATGATGAATAGTGGAATGCGTGAAATTGGTTTCTATTCTTTTTATTATTATTATTATTATTTTAATTTAAAAGAAAAGGAAAAGAAGAGAAATTAAATTGAGAATATTTTATGTCATGTGTATTTAAGATCATTCTCGCACTGATAATTCTCTTAAGCCTCCTCGTCGTAAATTATTAATTTTTTTTTCCAAATGTTACAACAAAGGCCATACAACATGGATGAGCGACTAGCCGTCCCACCAACCAATTAAATAAGCTCAAGCAAGATGGGCCTACCATAAACACCTAAAACTTAACCTTAGGGTCGTTAGCGGGCATAACCCTCCATTGAAGCCCACAGCCGCCAGATCACCAACCGCCTCCGCCCATCAACCAAACATGAGAAGATAAACCCTAAAAACCTAAAACGAGGGGATGACCAACACCGTCAGACCCTCAACCCATGGGGGTGGCCAACACCACCAGACCCAAAAAAACAAGGTGGTTGCCAACATTACCAAGACCTCAATACACCAGTAGTAAACTGAATTGGTGAATTCTAATTCTATAGAATTAGTATAATATAGCGCCTCCATTACAACAATTGGCAACATGGAGGCAAAGCTCAACACCAGAAGTCAAAAGGAGGAAAGGTAAGTGGGATTATCATTACACTCAGATTATACTACGAAACGGGCTTCCGGTACAAACGGGCTATCACTAAACACCATGTGAAGACACCAAAATACCGCCATTACCCACCCTCACCAGTAAGATGGGCATGGGTTGGATCTGGAGGATCTAGGGTCTGGATTTGGGTCTAGAACAATTTTATTTTTTTTTCCTGAAATTCTTTTAAAAATATATTATGAAGTACAATTTTTGACTATTCGCATAAAATTATTTAAACATTTTCGACTAACGAGGATCTTCTAATACTTCATACTAATTGAGCGAAATGTATGAAGTTTTTCCAACATTCAAGTTCTTATAACGAATTATTTATCAAGTCTTTAATTTTTAAAGTATAGATACAAATACCACATTTGAAATTACATGAACCAACAAAGTTCAAAATCACGTAATTTTCAAAAATATAACAAAATTTCAAATCAAACAATTAAATACACATAATAGCTAATATATAAATTTTTTTAAAAAAAAGATATATTTGGATCCATGGGTCGGATCTGGGTCTCAAACGTGTAGACCCAGACCCAGACTCGGACCCTAAGGTCATGGAACCAGATCTGACCCGGATCCAAAGGGTTAAAAAATAGGTGGACCTAGACCCTTAAAATTAGGGTTAGGTCGGGCCTTGACCCTTAGGGTCTAAGACCCATACCTATCCCTTCTCAAGACCACATGGTGGTAATGCTCAACACTAGAAGTCGAGAGGAGTCAAATAGTCACTCATGACGCTGAAATGAATGTCAAACACCCATCCTATGAATGCACCACACACTAGCATGTCACCCGTATAACCACCATAAAAGACCAAAAGTCTAGATGGGTCGATAGTTACTCATGTCGCACAGTGAGGGCCATGAAACAAATACAACTCCACAAAAAATCAAGACCAAAACTGATCTACCACTCTCTTAGGTCTACTAATCTCTTAGGTGGTAACCCAGGTATCTTAGAAGGGAGAACATTAGTATACTCATTCACAACAGGTATATTCCTAATGTCTGGTGCACCTTGCTCAACATCCCTAACATGACATAAGATTATAGGGTAATTGCGTCTTAAATACGACTTCATCTTCATCACTAAGATAATCTAAGTACGATTCCTAAGTATAAATCCCCGATATGATAGTCTATATCCACTAGGACCTCAAGTGGATACTTTCTTTAATTAGTTATTAATATGAGCTATGTCTATCCAATCAATCCATGTTTAATATCATATCAAAGTTATCTAAGAGAAACTCAATCAAATCAACAAATAAGGATACAAATATTGTTATTATTTGTCTATATTTATTTATTTTTTATCATTCAATAATTATTATTATTATTATTATTATTAGTTTATACTTAATTATTATTGTTATTTAAATATTATTATTTGTTGTTGTTCTACTTTTTATTATTAATTTACCAACTTTTTAAAATAGTAATTAATGATCATTATTTAGCTTAGTTTAACATTTATTGTAAACATTATTGTTATTTATTGTTCGTAGTCAACAAACTTTATTGTGAATAGTGGGTGTTACAATCATGGTAGAGAATGGTTCTTCATTAAACAACAATGACTGTGTATTATCAGTAGCACAGAAAAGGAAGAAAATGAAAATGTATTATATTCTCTCATTATTGATACAAAACAATGGACCTATATATATACAAAGAATGCATCAACTACTAAACAAGAGAGGATATTCTGTGATAGTTTGTTATAGAGTTTGTTACTAACTAACAAAGTAACTATAGTAAAAAGATTAACTTGCTATGGCTAACCATTAAAACCGTAAGTGTCAACATCCCCCCGCAAGCTTGGGGTTGGAATAACTCCAAGCTTGGACAAGAATGTTTTCAGAATGAGCTCGATTTGTCCGTCATGATCACGGGATACCAGAATATTTCCATCATTTCTGTTTGCGATGGCTAGGCTGATATCCACAACAGAGATCTTGTGAACCGCTTCAACGAGAAAAGCACTAGGACCCATGTCCTCACAACTCCCAGAAATCTGGTAGGGGTGCAAATTGAGGAAGACTCAATGTGGGCTGAAACAATCCCCCAGAGCGTGGTTTGGAAGATTTACCTCTGCAATGAAGAAATTTGGCTACAGGCAAAGCAATTCAGATCACACCTTGTTCCTTAAACGAAGAGGAGGTAGAACAACACGCCTGATAATTTATGTCGATGACATGATCATTACCGGGGATGATAGAGACGAAATTGCAATTCTGAAGGGGAAATTATTTCAAGAATTTGAGATCAAAGATCTAGGTAGGCTGAAGTACTTTCTAGGGATTGAAGTTCTTAGATCGAACAAAGGAATTTTTATATCCCAAAGGAAGTATGTTTTAGACCTGTTAACTGAAACAGGGATGCTGGACTGCAAGCCTATCGAGACACCAATGATGATGAACCATGGACTACAGATGATTGAAGGAGGAAAGTTAGTTGATCGCATGCAGTATCAACGCATGGTAGGTAAGTTAATCTACTTAGCTCACACAAGGCCAAATATTGCATATGCAGTAGGAGTAGTCAGCAGGTTCATGCACAAGCCTCAGGTTCAGCATATGGATGCAGTTTATCGGATTCTAAGATACCTCAAGGGATGCCCTGGTAAGGGAGTACTTTATCAGAAAAATGGTCACCTTGATCTTGTGGCATATACAGATGCAGATTGGGCAGGTGATAGGGATGATAGAAAGTCAACTTCAGGCTACTTTACTCTGGTGGGAGGAAATCTAGTCACGTGGAGGAGCAAGAAACAAAAGGTGGTGGCCATGTCTAGTGCAGAAGCAGAGTTCAGAGGTGTAGCAAAGGGAATCGCAGAAGTCCTGTGGCTGAGAAAGTTACTAACTGAACTAGGATTCTCTCCTAAAAGGAGTTGCGAGCTGTACTGCGATAATCAAGCGGCTATCAACATTTCAGAAAATCCAGTTCAACATGATCGCACCAAACATGTAGAAGTAGACAGGCATTTTATAAAGGAGAAATTAGAAGCCCAAGTAATCAAGCTTCCGCAAGTGAAGTCCAAGGATTAACTAGCAGACATTCTTACAAAGGCAGTTGGAACTCAGTTCTTTGAAGAGGTTCTATGCAAGTTGGGTGTTGGTGACCCTACGACCCAACTTGAGGGGGAGTGTTAGATTATGTATTACGGTTACTCATGTAGGAGTAGTTATTTTATTAGTGGAGATTAGTGGAGCAGTTAGTAGGTCAATTAGGAGCAGTTACCTTAAGTTTCTGTATATATTATCATCATCAATTGTTGAATAAAAAACAAGAAATAAGAATCAGAAAAACACAAAAGCTTGCTGGTTATCTAAAAATCATGGTATCAGAGCTAGAACGATTCTGAATCGTTCTTCGCAGCTTCATCATATACCAATTAACCTACCTTCAATCCAATAATGGAAGATGAATCAAGAACTGTCATAGCACCAGACCAACCGGTCACAATGGGACAGTTGTTGCAACTATTTAAATAGTTAAACCCCAACAAACCACCCACTGAAACCAGCACACATACCCTCCTAATCTCAGAGAAATTAACAAATCAAAATTACACAAAATGGTTCAGGCTGATGCATTTGGCCATTAGTGGATGAGATCGTCTCAATCAAATCATCGACGATCCTCCGCCCACAAATGACCCAACGTACAACCAATGGATCAGAAGCGACTCGATTGTTATCTCATGGATACTGGAGAATATAGAGTCTGATCTAGTTAATCAGTATCTCGATTTCCCGACAGCCAAAACGTTGTGGCAAGGGATTGAAACACTGTACAGTAGTGGGGGAGATGGCCTGCAAATATTCGATTTAACAGTCAAAACCAACAAAATCCAACAAGGGCCAAACACCATTGAAACATACTACAACAAGTTAATTGTTTTATGGAAAGAAATTGACCGGAGACAACCAAATCCGATGAAGGATCCATGCGACATCATCATCTATAATTAAATAACTCAACAAAACAGATTATACCAATTTTTAGCAGGCATCAATGAAACATTCGACAAGGATAGAAGAGATCTCCTCCTCTTAGACCCTCTTCCTACAGTGGAGGAGGCCTACGCAAGTATCAGAAGAGAAATTCTGAGACGAGGAATCATGAAGGCGAACCCCTCATCCGATTTTGAAGCACCGGACACCGGTGGGATTTTCTCGGTCAAAGGGAAAACTTACCGGAGGGATGATGAAAAAACTCACCTAAAGTGTACCTATTGTGGTGGTACTAGGCATACGAGGAACGAGTGCTTCAAACTCGTGGGGTACCCGGAGTGGTGGCCGGATTCTAAGAAAAAGGGAGAAAGAAAACCGACGTGTTTTTCAGATCAAAATCGCATGGGAAAGGCAACAGTAGGATGGCGCACAGAAAGACCCACAACCATGGAGGAAGGAGAGAAACCAGATGAAGCCATGAACATAACAGGCGTCAAGAGCAAAGGAGAAGAAGGTACCAGAAGTGAAAGAGGCGCCCTCACAGTGGGGATAGAGGGAGAGGGTGAAGCAAAAAATGGAGCGCCCCCACTTTTTAAAGGAGAGGAATCAGAAAAAACCCTAAAACGGGGGAGGTCACGGGTTCGAATCTCAACCACCCCTCATTTAAAGTGGAATATTCAGCGCCTATGCGCATCCACACTTCTAGCCCAATGGGGTTTCGTGTGAGGGGGCGTGTTAGAGTATATAACATATCCTGGGGCCTCAACCATCAGCTTAAGCTTTTGGTTGAGTTGGTTCCTTGACATGGTATCAGAAGCCAACGTGAGAGGTCACGGGTTCGAATCTCAACCACCCCTCATTTAAAGTGGAATATTTAGCGCCTATGCGCATCCACACTTCTAGCCCAATGGGGTCTCGTGTGAGGGGGCGTGTTAGAGTATATAACATATCCTGGGGCTTTAACCATCAGCTTAAGCTTTTGGTTAAATTGGTTCCTTGACAACTCCCTTATTATAATGACCAGAGGACCCAGCAAAACAACTTCTTGAATCATTTGTAGGAAGAAAATGTGCGCCTTCGTTGCCTTAATAATCCCTTCCTTTTTCTTCTTATATGTGCCTAGAGTAGAAACCTTTGGTTCAATCCTTTTGGTGGCGGACTGATTTGTTGTTAAACTAGATGGTGAAACACTTAACATTTTGAAATGCCTTAAATGCTCATTTTACAATATCTTTATCTCCCATGCTCTCCATGATCAATGACTTTCTAGTTGTAGGATCATCATTAGTCGGTCCGTAGCTGAGAGATATATGTAAGGATGTAGGAAATACTCTCTTGCTTTGAGGTATAGCTGCTTTCTTGCTTGTTAACGGTTGTGCAACTACTATCCTTAACGGCAGAGCGTTTCCTAGACTTGGCAGCTTTTGTCAGATCAGGCTTTAACGGCTTAGGAGTTGCTCACTCTCCTGATGTTGACCTTCGTGGCTTTGGTGATCTTCCCCTCTTCATTAGGGTAGACTGGTTCTCAGGGTCATCCCATAAGAAGAAGAAGAAGCACAATCATGTTCCAAAATCGGGACCCACAAATTATCACTGATCGAGCCATTCACGATGCAACCAAATTTCTTTTGGGGAAAAATCGATCTGTTCACAAGAGCTGTGAAAGTAGACGGAATAAAGATGATTGGTAGAAGATTCTAGAACAGAAGCATTAGTAACAACACCAAATCCACAAACTCCACACTTAAAACAGACCAAAAAACTCCATTCTCCAACAATCAAAGAAAAACCAATAACCAAAAAACACCAACAATCAATTCTCCCAATTTGGACACTGACAACAAAAATCGCAAAGCAATCAAGATTCATGAAAGACAAGGTAGTACAATGACTACACTTCAACAAAGAGAAATCACTTCAATTTCTCAATCAAATGGGTTATACGCAAAAAATTTGAAAAAAAAAAGTCAATAGCAACTATTATTGCTTCTTCAAGATTGTGTGAATCTGTAGCCACACAAATATCAACAAAGTGTGAATCTGTAGTCACACAAACATCAACAAAGTGTGAATTTGTAGTCACACAAACAATTCATCAAGCACAACCTTGTGAGCATGAATGAAAAATGGGTAAATTCTATAAAACTCAAAATGATTCAATTTGGATTGAAAATTACAGTAATCAATAGGGAAAATATTCTACTTAATTGCGGTAACAAAGAACTAAAAAAGATTCAATCAAACTTATAAGAAAAATGAGGTAAAACCCTCAATTCTTGTTAAGAAACCCTCAAAACAAAAATCATCAATTCACCCTCAAACTTGCATCAATCAACCAAAAAAAAAAAAATACTCTACTTTCAAATTGTAAAGAAGAGCAAATACAATCTTGAATGGAATCAAAGAATTGAGATGAAAATATTGGAAAATCTTGTAACAATCCTCAAAATGAAATTCAACGATTGGAGTTGAAATCTATATCAATGAATAGAAAAGATGATGAAGATTAATGTGTATAGAAGAATAAAAATAGATTTGTGAAATAAAAAACAGGAAATCAATTTATTTTATGATATATGAACAGAGAAAAGGAAGAAAATGAAAATGTATTATATTTTCTCATTATTGATACAAAATAATGGACCTATATATATTAATGCATAACGACTATTAAACAAGAAATGATATTCTGTAAAAGTTTGTTATAGAGTTTGGTACTAACTAACAAAGTAACTGTAGTAAAAGGTTTAACTTGCTATGGTTAACCATTTAGACCTTGAGTGTCAACAGTGAGTATTTATTGTTTTGGTTTAAGAATATTTGTTTTATTTCAGATTAGTGATTAATAATTAGGTTGATTTAAGATTTTTTTATTATAAATGTTACTATTGATTGTTGTCCCGTTGTCCTTAACGAATATCATTTAATAATAGAAAGTCTTAGTCATAGTTAAGAATTCATTATCTTGTAAATAAAAATTATTTAATAATTGATAATAATAACTAAATTGAAGGACAAATTTTAAAATGCATGTCTAAAACATACTAAAGAAACGTTTAATAAAGTGCTACATGAATACAAATATAAATAGTACATCTCAAAAATACAATTAGTGTGTGGTGGCGTATAAGGATCCTTAAGGTCTCTATAGAGCCGTTACTGTACGAATAAATCCCTAATTGGCTAATTCTATTCATATCGTGGTCCAATTTCTAGATCTCCTCAAGTGCATCCTCTAGATCTCAGTCATCTCACCGAACGAGAGGGTCTTAAAATCGGTCATATGTGCCTTGGTCATTCTCGAGCCCACTGTATACATAAAATATAATGGGACAATGGACATATAAAATTAAGCAAACTATAATTAATAAATAATCAATTTTACGAAAATAAACTTACATAGTCATCTTTTGTTATGAGTCGTCCATTTATATATAAAAATAAAAATGATATAAAATAAAAAAATAACTTAAAATGAAAAATAAAATTTAATAGGAAAAATTACGAGGAATAATACAATATTTTGCTTATTTCTTTACAATAATACCAATATTTGATTAATTATGAATAATACCAACTTAGAAAGTATTTCTCCTAGAATATACATAACATATTAAAAATCAAACTATAAAAAATCATATGACAAAAAAAATAATAAATTAGCTAATAAACAAACGTTAGTATTATTATAGAAAAAATCTTCTAAGTAGGTGTTATTCATAATTAACAAAAAATAATTAATTATTCATAGTAATTTTTCTATTTAATAAGATGAATCAATAAAGTTCACATCTCCATCGTCCATGACCCACTCTGGCTCGGTTTAGCTCAGCACGGATACTCATATCTAACCACTAGTACACCAACTTGATTGAAGTACTACATACGAGTAATAAAATATTTATTTAAAAATAAATAAATAATAGGAAAAAATTAGAATTAAAAAGGGTGAGATAATGTTTGTCGTGATCATCATCAACGTCGTGATCAGGAGCTTTTCTGTGTCTCATACTCTTGCAGTAGCAGAGAGCGCTACCTTTTAACTTCCTGCTACGACTATTTAACACACCCGTTTTCATTTCTTGTCTCCCAATGTGACTAACGTTGATTTCTTTTCTCTCACCTCTCTTTCTCTCTCCTCATTCTTCAGCATTAATAACCGACCTACACCTCTTCCTCTTACTCCAACATTAGTATCTTTGAAGTGTTAATTTTTTGAATTCCAGTTTCTTCCATCAATGGCGATTGATTCCTCTCCGATGGTGAGTTTTCTCCATCTCCGTTTTCACTCAAATCTACAGATTTATCATCTACATTTTGTCTTTAACCTGAATTTTTGTTTTGATTTATTTGTAAATTGAATTCTGATAATGATTTAGCTGCATTTTGGAGGAAATGAATCTGTTTGTATGTTGTGCATTTTCTGTTTTTACTTATCTATTTGTAAGTTTATGACGGCGGATTACTCGATGTTGATTGTGACTTTTGAGTTCGATTGGATGAGAATAGCTGTCGATGAACTGGAATTTCAATTTTGCTCAAAGCTGATGCAATCTTTTCTGGCAAAGAATTTCTAAATTTTTGTAGGCTGTGTTAAATTTCATTCATCATGAATCTCAATTAATTCGCGTAATTAATGTTTGAAATTATAGCGTCAAAACTGATTTGAATGATTAAGTACTATTTTCTCTGTTTTCTCCATTGTCCCAACAATTGATCGATAAAACTATCAACTTAATTAGTTAAGTGTATCATGTTTCAATTATTGATTTTAAAGTAATTTATTGTCTGATTAGAGCTTGTCATGTTTCGATTATGGATCCATTTTATCTAAAACACCATCATAACAAAACTAATGATTATTTTTGACAACATGCTCTTTCTTTAAGAATGTGATGTTCATAACTCATACTAGTAATCCTTAACTATATCCAAGTATTAATTACATCACCTAATATAACATTAAATTATAATACATCACCGAATTACATGTTAATTACTACAGTTAATGTTAAGTTTTTATTTTACAAGACTATAATAAAAACTACTACGCACTTGACTAGCTTAGAACCCTGTAAGCAATACTGAGTTACTGAGTTGATCATTTTGTTATGATATGACGTGTTGAATGGCCAGGATTTTTGCCGCATTTTAGTTGTCAGCGATGATGGATCAAATACCGGGAATTCGCAATATGTGGAGCAATTAGAAAGTCATGTATGTGTGGATGCTTCAGTGATATGCCACAAATCAGTTGAAATGGAAACTTCAGGCTCATTTCCTCCTTGCGTAGTGACAGTAGATATTGAGAAAGGGGTAGATGATGTTTCGCAAATAGATCAAGATACGTGTGGAAGTATCAAAACTGAGATTTCATTAACTGTAAGTAAAAAGCAAATATTGAAATCTTGTTTTTATGATTGTTTGGCTTTCATCATGGAAAACTTATCTTGAATTTTGTTTGTTTGTAGAAACCATTGCGAAGGCAAAATAGTTTGCTAGCAGGAGGAGAATCTATTCCTCCTTTGATGAATCACATCTTAATGTTGCTCAAGCTTGATGATAAAGGTAGTAACATATGCATTAAATTTTTGGATGTCTTTTTGTATGCTAGTGGATTGTTTAGTCTATATGTCCTGGTCATTGCTGGAGTACGTTAGCCTCTTTCTTATTGTTATTGTGAGAGGAGAGATTATTTTTTATTGTATATATAGGTTGATAATGGTTGAACATGAACCATCGTAATTTACAGTGCATTAGCCTCTTTCTACTTGAAGAGAAGGTGAATGAGATTTAAACATGCGGTATGAATTTCTTATAACATGCCTAAGAAGCATCATAATTAACGCTTAAGTTTATGGTCGAATCCTCAAAATCAATTATGCACTATCATTTTGCAATCCGCCCTTATTCAAAATATGGTCATTTTAAGTTTGTATGCCTTAAAATTGAGCTCAACTTTAGAGTGCAAATGAATGTAGGGATGGAAAACTTGCTCTTATATATTCTAATGAGTATATTTTAGAAGTATAAAAAGACTTTGTTGACTCTTAATTTATATCAATCACATTTTGGCAGAAAAGCAAGGAATAGATCAGAAGCCGCAAGATGCTGCTAGTAACCGATCGCGAAAGTGTAAGCGTGCGGGGTTATTTGATTCACGACAGATTGTTCTTCTGTTCTCTATTCTGTAAGCTTTTTGCCTCCTGCCGTACATTCTGCTCACAGCCTCACACTATACATCAACTTGAATATGTTTTTATGAAGCTCATAATTTGTTATTGTGCTCTATTATGCTCTCTTTCGTCAAGAAAAAGTCTAACGGGGTGTGTCTTTAGCATTCGAAATATTCTAAACTACCATTGATTAATTATATCCTATATAATGAAAACTAAAATTAGACTTACAAAGGGTATATATTAGGAGTAGAAGTGAACCCAAGATTTTAACTTTACTTTGTCAGTTTTTTTAGTTGCATCCGTGTTGATTTCTGTACTATTTATCAATCAGATTGACTTGCTTATATTGTCGTTAATATATAGATTAAAACATACTCATATGAAATTTCGTTTGATTCATCTCGATCCAAAGTTTATTAATTTTTAGTTTTCATAATTTTTTAAACTTGCGTAATTAGATATATTAAATTTGAAAATATACATTGAATGTGTAAGAAAACAAATGCTACAAGTAAAAAAGTATTCCCTCGTTCCCTAAAAATGTTTTCATTTGTCATTTTGAGATCTTTCATTTGTTGTTCCTCTTAAGAATTTTTCAATTTTATATCATGAATTTCAGACAGAATTAACATTGTTCATGTTAATTCTAATATTTTATAAATTCTTATGGTTTCTTTGTATCTTTCACTAAATTTATTTTAACAATTTAATATTGCTTATGGTCTCATATGTTCCACACTAACTTTATTTAAATATTTTTTTCATTATTTTATAGTCTTTTTAATTTTTCCACTAATTTTATTTTAATATTTTTTAATATTTATAGTTTCTAATTTTTAATTAACTATAATATTGGATAAAATAATATGTTCTTCATCTAAAACATTCATTTCTTAATTTAGGTGAGCATTACTTATGAGGATATTAAAAGGGAAAGAAGAGAGTAATTCTTTTGTGGCCTCTAACTTTACTATTTGACATTTATTAAATAATTCTTTTTCCTATTAAATTCCAACTTCTTTTGTTTGGTGGTTTCATGGCAACCCATGCTTTAGATCCATCTCTGTCTAACAACTAGAGAATTGACGAGACTTTTAACACTTATGGCTTTGCTCGACTTTTACTTTAACGGTGTGTTGTGTTCATTATTCTTATCCTCGAGTTTTCATCGCTCAATAAGTTCAGTTAATATTGATCCATTTTAATAAGTTGGATTCAACTTCTATTCAATTAAGAATAGGATGAAAAGTACCCTAAGTCCTAAAAAGGAATAAATAAGAAAGAGAAACAAATCATAATTTGACAGTGAGCATCTTGATCTTTTAGATCGCTACTTTTCAACTTCTATGTCATTACCCTGCAATTTATTATTCTCGACCAATTTAATGAGAATTGAGATCTAACTAATAAAAAACTGTTTCAAATCATAATTAAAAAATTCTTGTGTGTGAAAACTGAAACAATAAACATACTTTTTCTATTTCATAATACTTCCTATATATTTCATTTTTGGCAATTTTAATTTACCTACTTTACCCTTATTTTTATTCAATTCTATACCTCATTTATTTTTATATCTATCCTTATTTAATGAAATTACCCCCTTTTACACCAACATTTACCCACACCAGGCCATCTTCTGAAAACTGATAAGAGTATATGAAATCAACCCTCATCCATTTTTTCATCCTCCATCATCTTCTAAAATCAATCATATAAATCCCTCCCTTTATAACCTCCATAATCTTCTGAAATCAACTCATTTTATGAAATCAACCCCGCTTTATATCTACATTTACCAACCCTCATCCTCATCCATGCATGTTCTGAGATCAACAGTTCATCTCTCTCTCTCACACTCTCATTTAATGAAATCCATCTGGGTTTTATTTCTGGGTTTTATTTTGATTGTTAGATTTGCTTTAAAACCCATTTGATGAAATCGAACAAAATTGACAGTTGGGTTTTGATTTGCTTTGCTATCTCTGATTGATAACACATCTTTTGAAAGAGAAATATGAGTTTTACTTTGGGTTTTTAATTTGCTTTGAAACCCATTTCTAAAGTTGAATCATAACAGAGGAAGTATAAAATTTAATTAAAGGGCAAAATAGTCTTTAAAAAGGTTGATTCTCTTTTTTTAATTGTGCCATTAAATTTGGTTGCAAGTAAAACAGAACAGAGGAATTACTTCATGTTCCCTACTAATCTACGATACAACTGAAGTGGTTTCTTCATTTCAGGTCAAGTATGGGGACAATAGTGCTGATATTACTTACACTCAGAGTTAGACAACAGTGACGGCTATGTTCATGGCTGACTTGAGAGACTGCCCACCTTTTATTTATTTTTTTTTTCACCCTTTTTCGTATAAAATTTCGTAATTTTGTATTCTCAAGTTTTCAGTCGGAGATTGCCGTTGTATGGATTGTTAGCATCTCTTGTTTGGGCTTTATGTCATGTACATAACCAAGTTCAATCACTTAATAGGAGTTGTCTCGCTTTTTTGATCACGCAGCGCAAAGATTCTTTTTGCACAAATTCTTATACGATGTCTTTGAGACGCATTTTATATGAATTTCTCACATCTTATTTACTTTTTATTTTTTTTGCATATCTTAATGCAATTTAAATAGATTTGATTATGAATTTTTAAGTTGATTTAGAAAGTATATATTGTGACGAATTTAACAAAATCCTATATGAATATATTTTTTCTTATAGATCAATGAGAAATCGAAGTTAAAACTTGACACCAAAATTCGTAAGTTCTACTTAAGAAGAACATATGAAAACATAGAGAGCATGAGTTAAATAGTCTAATAATACAAAGTATAAGCATATATATTTCTTGTTTAGAGGCCCTCTCATCGTGAGAGGGCCTCTCATAAGTCTCACAAGGGTAAATACTCTTTTAGTTTACAGTATAAATTTCTTATTTTGGATGTGAGACTCAGGTTTTATTTGGTTTAGCATAAAAATTTAATTAGTAAAAATTAATTTTTAATAAGTAAAAATTAGTTTAATTCATAGTTATTAGAATTACAATCCTGATCTACAATTTTACGATCCTACAATCCAAAATCAGGTGACCAATCCGAATCGTAGGTAGGATTTAAAGCTGGTAGGATCGTACGATCCTACTTATCTGAAGAATTTAGGAGGTAAGATTATAACACGATTCATGTTCGTACGATTGAACGATCCGATTCTACAAGGGCAGCCTAATCGTAAAAAATTATATTATAATCTAGATTTCACATATATATAAATACATGTAAAATTGTTATAACAATATGACTATAAAATTCATGTTTTTCTTAATTTGCAGTTAAATAATGTTAAAATTAATATTTTTCATAACTTAATAGATGAAGTCAAATAAATTATGATTTATGCCGTGAAATATTAAAAAATGACAAATACAAGGATGATCAGTTATCCGTAGCAAATTGATGCATATTTGTAGGATCATATGATCCTACGATTCGATTCTACCGCTTTTAATCCTACCCTCTCATTTATCCTAGGTAGAGTTTCGATCCTAACAACTTGGGTTTTAATCAGTAAAAATCATTTATCATTATTCACTAGTAAAAATCAATTTAGAAAAAACAGTTGCAATCATTTTTAATTAATACAATTTAATTATAATTTATAACTAATGATCAGTTATAATTTTAAATTGATTTTAATTTATAAAATTCTGTCCCAATCATTAAAAATCAGATAAAATAGTAAAAATATGTTAAAGTAGTAATATGGATTCAATTTTGGTAATATCCACTAAGACTCAAAAGTCAAATTCTTTTTAATTCAACGTTCGTAATGACCAATGGCTTTAGAGGGTAAAGGCTATATGTCAAATGGCTAGAGCCATACAATCTATGATGGACTTGTTGCAAATGGATTTATAAATTGAAAACAGATAAAAATGGAGAAGTCTATGTTTTCAAAGCTAGACTAATAACTCAATGTTATAAGCAAGTTTGTAGTATTTCGATTATGATGAGACATTTTCTCTAGAAGTTATGCTTAAATTTATCTGAATTTTCCTTGTGATTATCGCATTTTGTGATTATGAAATACGACAAATAGATGTCAAAATTGTCTTCTTGTGAAAAGGATGTTTATATGAAACAATATGAAGGTTTTGTGGATCCAAATCATCCATGGAGATTGTGTAAGTATAAAAAGGCCATTTACGGTCTAAAACAAGCTTTAAGGAGTTGAAACCTCTAATTTGATGAGGCAATCAAACAATTTGGTTTCATTATAAATTAAAGGAAGCTTTTGAGTGGGATAACATCACGTTCCTTGTATTGCATGTAATGACATACTACTCATAGGAATCAGCATACCCATGCTTGAGTTAGTCAAGATTTGACTTAAAACTTGTTTCTCTATGAAAGACTCAAAAGAGGCCGAGTACATCCTTGGGATCAAGATCTATAGAGATAGATCCAAAAGAATGATTAGACGCAAATCAAGAAGATAATTTAGATTCTTGTTAAGTTTAACATGGAAAACTCTAAAAGAGGTTTTTGATTCTCATGCAACAAGACTTATTGCTTACCAAGATTCAGTGTCTTGTCAATGATGTAAAAATTGAGTGGATAGGTATTATATCTTATCCCTCGGTGAGAGGATCAATCATGTATGCAATAATTTGTATCTGATCAGATGTTGAACATTTAAATTATGTGTAGCAGACTCAACTACAAAAGTTTCCAAATAAAATACCATAGCGGACTCAACTGCAAAATGTAAGTACATTGTTACATGTTGGAGGTCACGTAAAAGTTTAAACAAGTAGTCAAAAAACACTTCTTTCTAGAGAAACAATTCAACAGGGAATTTGATAGTTTGCAAGTTCATATTGATGATTACGTTGCAAATTCTTTGAGTAAACCATTACTATAGCATAAGGATGAACATCATACTAAGGTTATAGGAATCAGACATCAAGGCGGCCGGGTGACCTTAAATAACTTGCATTGTTATCAATTGTAAAGTCACAATCATGTAGGTTTATGAAAAGCATATTATTTATATTTAATCTTAGTTAAGTATTAAATATTATTGAAGATATGATTTTGAGTGGGAATATCAAAAATATTATGAGAAAAGGAGCTCTACGAGGTGAACCAAAATCATGATCTTTTGATCCCTATTTTACCACAGAATATTACTCAATTGATTAATGACTGGCGTATATTTATTGGTGGTGTGGTTCCTTGCAATATGAAAGCATAGAGGTGTTTATTTAATTATGTGGTTATACATTAGATACATTAAGATATGATCATGATAGATTCTAATTATAAATTCTTGGTAACGTATTTAATGAGTTTCTTATACATGACTAATCCTTTACTACATTGTTGTATTGTTATAGCTTTAACTTTTTCAAATGCAACCGTAGCTTCAACTCTAGTCATAAAGACAATGATTGAGTCAGTCGATTCCTTAGTGAGAGTAGTTGGTTACAAGAATGAATAAGTATTTCTATATTGATAAAATTCATATATGGTTCACTCACGAGTAAGAACTAAGAATTAAAGCATGATCATGCATTCTGGGTCAATTTGTACATCTGATGATATTAGTTCAAACTAAAAGAGAGTTAGAAAGAATTTTGCAATAACATTTTAGTGTCACAAAGAATAGTGTACTATAATGGTAAATTCGATATCATCAAACTTCAAGAATTGTAGTATTATCATTTTCTCTGGAAAAGTGAGAGATGAAAGGATTATGTTTGATGATCAATCTAACAATAAATACAGAATACATATCGGGCAAGTTTTGGCGTGTTTGGCAAGTAGGAGATGGAAGGATTATGTCTCATGATCAATTATAATGTTCAAGTCAATAGGCTACTTATCTACTTTGTAACCCGAAACTTTTAATTCGTAGCCCGAAAAAATAAGAAAAAAATTGGATCACACTCGATCGTGATTCACTCCCGATTGTTTTGACTAAGACCCACTATATATCAATTTAATTTTTACATTTTTAATGTTTATATTTCTTTATAGAAACTTTAAAGGGAAATTGATATTAATAAACCAACCTTCGCCCTTAGTTTGCTGTCAACTTACTAATCGAGTATGTTGATAGCAGAGTAAGGGCAAATGTTGGATTATTATAAAATAAAAGATATGCTAATAGCAAACTTAGGGTAAAGATTGGATTATTAAAAATTAATCTAAAGATGAGGTTATTCACAACGGATGGGTGAAAGGTTGTATTATTAATATCAATTTTTCCATCTTTAAAAGATGTATGTTTGTGTTTTTAGAAAGTTTTACTATAAAGACAATTATTCTGAAAATAAAATTAGTGATAAAAATAATCTTCTTTGTAAATTTTTGACTACCTAGTCAGTCCAAATTGAAAATGACCCAGACTCAAAAATCATCCAACTCATAGTTAACTAGAATCAAAAATTACTTGAACCGATATCAGATCTTATTGACATGCCTAACTACTCTCTAACAACTACCTATAACAACTAGACATTGAAAACTAAACATTTAATGATTTATTTGTTTGAGTTAACGTTGATGAATCTCAAATGAGAAGAGAAATGGGGAATTAATTCCTTATCATAAGTGCAATTTATCATTAACCTAAAAAAAAGTCTATATTGGAATCGTTTAGTTTCAAGACAGCACCACACGATCTCTTGTTTGACACAATTGATGAGAACACCCACATACTCAGTTTACACTTCCATATTGCTTCATTTCTGACCTTCCAAATTCATAAGATGAGCTACAAATGGAAATAAAAAACACACTCTTTTGTCAAAGCAAAAATCTTCCATCTTCTAGAAACCAAGTTGCTATTTCAAGTAACTTTCATGTTAGGAGAACCAAGCCATAACATCTGAAACAACAATTAGAGAACAAGTGACTAACTAATTTAGAAACCATATCACAAAAAGGCAATAATTCATCACTTATTAAGCCATGTTGCAACAATTTATCATTTCTTTGTTAGACTGTAACAATACATCGCATGATTACTTCTTGGGCCCACTCATGTGGACACACCTACGAAGTACTCATGAGCGTTTAACTTGCATACATACTTGATGAAGTTCACTCTTTTTCAAAATCATATGGTATCGGGACTTCCACTATTTTGGTAATGCGGGATATTCCTCACATATAAAGTATTTCCAACACTCCCCCTACATGTGAGCCACAATATCCAATTCAAGAATCACCTTCGGTTCTAATACCATGTTTGGCTATGATAATTCATCACATAATCTCCTTATGAATCCACTCGGGTGGACACACACATGGTTAATTAGTGTTGACTTGCATACACACTTGATGAATTTCACTCTTTTTTAGAACCATATGGTAGCAGGAGAATTACTTACCAAGCATTATATATATATATAAGTCCACAATCCACTATTTTAATGATGTGGAATCTTCCTGACATGTAAAGTATTTCTAACATGTTTTCAACTTGTTTTGGAAAGCAAGTCATAGATAGAATTTGAACTTATTAATTACAGTTTTAAACCAAAATACGTTTGGCTCATCTAACAGTTTCTTGACGCTCACTTAACTCTTTATACCAATTATTAATTGAGCAACTGTTCCACTCAGGGTGGATGTAGCCTTTATCAATATTGTCAACTGACAATATTTAACATGTTAAACCTTTATATATGCTAGTATGTATACTTGTTAAGTTGGTTAAAACATTAGTGTGTGGTATCATTATCTATTTCTCTTAAGTTCAAAATTTACTATTAACATTTTTTAAAAACCATATTTAATATATTGGTATCATTTAATTTTATTTTAGACTCGCGCGTCCTTATCCTCATCATCCACATACTAAGTTTTCCTTTCACATTACATATTTTTTTTAACAGGTCGATAGAACAAAGAGGTTGAAAACCTCCCAATTTTCACCTTCGTATACAATTCATTGCTCTATTTGACCCAAGATTTTTCTTGCTTAATGCTTATGTGCCATGCAATTTTCTTCACCAATCATCGCATAAACAAATCAATTTATCTCCTTTAAGCACTTTTTAGGTTAAACAAATATTTGGCACCATTATTATATATATTTTTAAAATATATTTAGTTGAAATATCTTTTAATATAAATCTATTGGTATTTCCAAGTCGGGTAGTATTGAATTAGGGTCGAAATTTCCATGTTATGACCCACCAATTTGAATAGATTTATACCATCTTTCATAATTAAACCCATAACAAATAGTCCTTTCGTTCTTTTTTGTTCATCATGTTTATTGTATACACAATTTTCAAAGTTATTTTTGAGTCTCAATATCTCTAATTACGAATCATACAAAAATTATAGAAAATATATAATAAAAAAGTATATATTAAGACGAATTTAATAAAAACTCACATAGATATATATTTTATCTTATATATATATCTCTCTCAAAAATCTTACTTAAATTTCTCTTTTCATAAAATAGAATATTGTAAATGAGAAGAATATTAGACAATGAAGAGATTATCATTGTCGCTTTAAAATGTCTATATATATTTGAGCAAGTTAATTCATTTAATTTTGTATAGGTGTCCATTTAATTTATGTATATGCATGGTTAGTAATTAGGTTGAGTATTTTGATCATGTAAGACATATCTAAAGGCTTAAGACATGCATTAAGGCATAGGCTAAGCAAAAAACGTAACAACAAAGCAAAATGGAGCTGCTCGACCCAAGTGCTCGTTCGAGCAAGGGTGCACTTGTTCGAGCACTATGTTGCTCGTTTGAGCATGTCCACTTTGGTCCAACAGTTTGTTCCAAAACCGTCTGTTTGATGTTTTGGTGTTTTCGCGTCAAAAAGTTTCTAGAAAGTAATTTTGCATATGCTCGTTCGAGCACCTCAGAACAGTGTTTCTGTTAACTTTGTTTTATTGAATAATATGTTGTTATGAACGAATGTTTTACATCATAATAAACTGATCATCATCAGTTATAATTGATGTATGGTTTTGGATGAGTCCATATGTCAATTCAACTCTATAAATAAGAGTGAGTGCATGAAAATCATTTGCATATTTGAAAATCAATTTTCAATCATCTTTCACTCAATCTCTTGAAACATAGAAGAGAGTAATTAACTTTTTTATTATTTTCTGATTTTAATCTTTACAAAAACACATATCATTTAGTTCAATCGGTTCGTACTAATCGATTGATGTGATTGATTGTATCTGACCTCGTTGTGAATTTCCAGTCTCATAACACAAGTATCTTTGTGGAAGAAATATCACAAAAGAAAAGTATCGTAGTCGCCTTCAATCTATATCAAGATTTCTGGCAATGTTCATCGTCGCAAACTAATCATCTCTATGGTGTTTTCGTTAAATTCATGATTCATTCAAGTAAGGAATCCGTTGCCATATACAAAGGAGACACTATAATTATCATCTTGTATTTATAGTTTTATTTACAGCATTATTATTTGTAATCATTTGTTGGTTCAATCACAAAATAATGACAAAGCAGTAAATGGTGTTGCCGTGTTGGAATAGTATTTAGTACTAGTTCAAATATATTTATGTTTCCTTCCCTTACAAAGTATGGAGGGACTTTAATTTTAAAATATGATCCCTGTTTTTGTTGGTTGGTAGAAACGGTGGAACTTCACTTCCTTTCCTTCCTAATCCCATTACCCATACCTTCGCTCTTTTATAAAGTGATATATATATATATATATATATATATATATATATATATATATATATATATATATATATATATATATATATATATATATATATATATATATATATATATATATATATATATATATATATATATATATATATATATATATATATATATATATATATATATATATATATATATATATATATATATATATATATATACATATACATATACATATACATATACATATACATATACATATACATATACATATACATATACATACATATATATATATATATATATATATATATGTGTAAGTAGGCATCAAGGATATAGTATGTAGGCACCAATCTTTAATGGGTGGGGCTTGGGATACGTCTCTTAGAAGACCGACTAATATATATATAGTATGTTATCTAAAGAACCTTTATTCCCTAAAATGTTATTTAAAGAAATAAATATATATACGTATATATATATATACACACACACACACATATATTTATATATGTATGTAAGTAGGCATCAAGGATATAATATGTAGGCACCAATCTTTAATGGGTGGGGCTTGGGATACGTCTCTCAGAAGACCGACTAATATATATATAGTATGTTATCTAAAGAACCTTTTTTCCCTAAAATGTTATTTAAAGAAATATATATATACATACACACACACACACACACACACACATATATATATATATATATATATATGTATGTATGTATATAAGTAGGCATCAAGGATATAGTATGTAGGCACCAATCTTTAATAGGTGGGGCTTGGGATACGTCTCTCAGAAGACCTACTAATAATTTTGTAGTATCAATCTTATTTTTTAGGTTTAAATTAAAATGTTAGAGAAATAACATATTAATCTCTATTTCTTATGTTTAAATTAAAACATTAGAAAAATAAGGTATCAATTCTTATTTCTTAGGTTTCAATTAAAAAGTTAGAAGAATTATCTATCAATCGATATTTCTTAGGTTTAAATTAAAACGTTAAAAGAATCATGTATCAATCTCTATTTCTTAGGTTTAAATTCAAACGTTAAAAGAATCATGTATCAATCTTTTTTTCTTAGGTTTAAATTAAAACGTTAGATCAATCAGGTATCAGTCTCTATTTCTTGGGGTTAAATAAAAAATGTTAGAAAAATCAGGCATCAATCTATATTCCTTGGGTTTAAATTAATATGTTAGAAAAAATCTGGTATAATTCTGAATTTCTTAGGTTAAACGTTAGAAAAATTAGGAATCAATTATCTTTATTTCTTAGGTTTAAATTAAAATGTTAGAAAAATTTATATATTAGTCTCTATTTCTTAGGTTTAAATTAAAAAGTTAGAAAATTCTAGGGTTTCAATCTCTATTTTTTAGGTTTAAATTGAATAAGTATCGATCAATCCCTATTTCTTAGGTTTTATATTAAAAGGTTGAAAGGATGAGGTATCAATCTCTATTTCTTAAGATTAAATTAAAATTGTTAGAAAAATCAATTATCGATCTCTATTTTTTAGGCTTATATTAAAATGTTAGAAAAATAAGATATCAATCTCTATTTCTTAGGTTTAAATATCCTTATCGTTTGAGTAAAAAATTATAACAAATTGTGTTAATAAATTTTAATTTAACACCAGTTAAATAAGTTTAATTTTAATATATTTTAACTTATAAATTAGAAAATAAAATAAAAATTAATAGTGATTTATGAATAGTGTTTAAAAAGTAAATAGGATTAATAGTGAATAATTATGCTCACAGTCACAACAAACGAATTCAAATCAACCATCAATAAAGATAAAGTCAAAAATAAAATATGGTTATAAATTTTGAATTTTTCTAATTTTACCAAAAGAACTTAACAAATTGTGAAAAAATTAACTTAAAGAAATTGTTTGAATAAAATTTAAAAGCAAAAAAGAACTAAAACTAATAACCTAAAAATGACAATAAAAGTACGAAGCTGTGACATTTGATTTAGATTTAGGAAATACTAGGCTTATTTTTAGGATCTAATCTTAAACCATTATAATTAAATATAATTATCCAACGGTTCTTACCTTTATATAAAAAAAATCTTAATTAATTTTAAAACTAAATTAAATTTATATTTTAACAAACCGTACCCTAATTGTGTTCTATATATAATATATAGGGCAATACACATACTTTTTAATATCATATACTCTCTTGTCTCTTCCTATATTACTCTCTTTTATTTCAATCTCATTCACAAATTTTTGTGTTATTCTCCTACTTAATTTGTCCGTTTCACTAATTTTCACATAAAAACTTTTGAGTGCATTTTTATGGCGACAGAAGGAGTAGATCTCAAATCTAATATGGGTTTATTTTTAATGATGTTCTACTTATGTTGTGGGTTTATTTGTTTGTCACAAGGAATACCGTTGCAAAGTAGTTATTATAAGTACTCCCGAATTGTGATACCGCCACCAAACCTGCAGAATTCTTTAAGGGAAGATCATGATGTGTTCAACATAGTCTCGTATGGGGCCGTCGGGGATGGCTTAACAGATGATACACAAGCTTTTAAATCTGCTTGGGAAGCTGCTTGTACTGCAGATCATGCATCAACCATTATTGCTCCTTCCGGATATACCTTCTTGCTTCATCCCTTTGTTTTCACTGGTCCTTGCAAAACTCATCTTGTTTTTCAGGTACGTATGTAGTTGCATTGCAACAGTAATTTTTTATTTAAAATTATTAATAAATTAATAAATAAAACCTTGCAATATTTAGTCATGTTTCTGAAGATCATATAATCATTTAACAATCTAATTTAAATTATTTCAAAATACATATACAACTTATATGATGAAATTACTTATTGCTTTTCTGACAAGTAGACTTTATTAACATATCTTTAATAATATATCTTTAGTAATTAATTCAAAAAAACGTTCGTTTTTTTTTCTTTTATTAGGGTTAGGTTTTTATTATAGTTTGAATACTTTTAGGGGTAGACTTTAATAATATAGAATTTTAATATATATTTTTTATAAAATATTTTCATAGATATTTATATTAATACTTAAACTTGATTTATAATATTTGAAAAATAAATTATAAAAGAGTAAAAAATAACAGAAATTGCCATTTGTTTATATGTAGAATTAAATAATAACAAAATACGTAATGAGATGAATAAAATAAAATAAACAATGCTTATTTATTCTAAACGATGTTATTGAAGAACAAATCTAATTAGCTACGTAGTAAATCCAAAGATAGAAACATGTGACAGTACTTAATTAATTAGTTTATTATTACTTTTGTATCGAAAATGAATAATCAAATATATTATTGATGAATTTGATTTTTGGTATGAAGGTTGATGGAAAGATCATAGCACCAGATGGACCAGAGTCATGGCCTAAAGAAATCAGCAAAAAATTATGGATAATCTTTCAAAAAACCCATGGATTAACAGTTCAAGGTCATGGCCTTATTGATGGTAGTGGACATAAGTGGTGGGATCTCCCTTGTAAACCTCATCATCATAATCAGGTTTGTTTTTTTCAATATATATTATTAAAATTGATTTATTCTAATGCATATAATTTATATATGTGATTTATTTTAGCTAACACATATTATTATTAAATTTGTTACAGAAAAAGAAAACTAAAAAGCATGAAAATTGTGACAGCCCAATCGTAAGTTGTAAATTTAATTATGTACATTTAGTCCCTCATTTTTAGTCATCATGAAAGTGATGATATTATTTATCTAAAATATCATTATCAATTATATTAACTAAACATTTATTGTTCCACAGGCTATAAGGTTTTTAGAGGGAAAAAATTTAACACTCACAGGAATAAACATCATGAATAGCCCACAATTTCATATCCGTTTTGATCATTGTCAACATGTTACCGTGGATTCAATATCTATAAACTCCCCGGCAAACAGTCCCAACACAGATGGAATTCACATAGGGAATTCAACTGATGTGATCATTCACAATTCGGTCATATCCAATGGTATTCTTTTTTTTTTCTTTTTTTTTTCAATAGTAAATAACATTCTTTTTATTTCAACTACCTTTATTTTTTTTTTCTATTTATATGAAATTTTAAGTTTTTTTTTCTATAGGTGATGATTGTATATCAATTGGAGCTGGTAGTCATGATCTTGACATCAGAAATATGACTTGTGGTTCTGGTCACGGTATAAGGTACTATAAAATTTAAATTCTTAGTTAATTTTTGAAAAAAAAAAATATAATGAAGTATTACAATCTATTTACTTACAATAATCCAAATTAAATGAGTTAATAATAAAGTATTACAATCTATCTTGCAGTATTGGGAGTTTAGGAGATCATGATACAAAGGCATGTGTATCCAACATCACCGTTAGCAATTGCACAATCAAACACTCCGACAACGGGGTCCGAATCAAGACATGGCAAGGCGGATTTGGGTCCGTTTCAGCAGTAACCTTTGATGGGATCCAAATGGATACGGTTCGAAACCCGATCATAATAAACCAGTATTATTGTCTCTCTTCAAGCTGCTCCAACAAAACCTCTGCGGTTTTAATTGATACCATCACATATTCAAACATCTATGGAACTTACGATCCAAAAGATCCACCAGTTCACTTGGCATGCAGTGAGTCCGTACCATGCTCCAACATTACCCTTTCGGGTCTGGATCTCCGACCCGCGGAATCCAAGAGTCGAGTAGAACCTCTTTGTTGGAATGCTTATGGAAGTATTTTGGGAGACTTTAATAATCCTTCTGTAGATTGCTTGTTGGAGGGTTTACCATTTTCAAATGTTCCCAATGACGGGCAATGCTAGTACTTTACTAAATAGCTAGACTTACTTCTTTGTTTATTTTATCGTATAGGACAATTATTTTCTCAAATTAGCTAGATGTTAATCTTTAATTGTTTTAGTTGGGGTCATGATTGTTATTTGTTAGCATTTATATTTTTTAATAATTTTATAATAATGTCGAGTTTTAGATTTGTTTATGAAACATTCTTTGTTGTTGACTTTTTTAGAATTGCTTATGCTTTTTTTTCTTGAACCATTGTTGAGTATCCACGGCTGATGAGGCTCCGATGAATGGTTGTTGAGTAAATTTGATCTTGTCGTCTCGTAGACTGTTGTATCTAGCTAGCTAGGCCCATTAAAACTAATTAGTACGTTATTTCTTCCTTACCTAGATAGGTTCTTTTCGCAAATAACAAGTATAATGGCAATGTGGGAATCGTAAATACATACTTCCTACTCTTAATTTGTACGCATATTTATCCTAATTGGTTTAGGATTGCATTTACTTTTAAATAAGGCCGATCACCATCATTTATAAAGAGACTCTTTGGATAAAATATAATTGTGATCTAATTGTTCAGTAAAATTACTCCACTTGATACATCATTAAGATTAAATTAATATGATTGTTTAGATTAGTCTAGTATTTGGATTATTAGTGTACTATGCAATCACGACTCTCAATTAAAATGAAAGTAATAGGAATTACTTTCTTAATTCCACGGTAAGTTACCTAGAAAATATATTAAAATGACGATGATCGAATAAAAATCAATTAAACCTGCAATTTTAAGTGTCTATATCTATTGTTTACAACCTTTCTTTAACGATTTTAATTTTAGGTGATCTTTGTTACTTCTAGAAAAAACATTTTACATTGTAAAATTTTAATTTTAGGTCATACCAAAAAACGCTTACTCATGGAGCAATAAGAAAGATTAGGTATCCCGAAGAGGTAATAGAGACAATAAGATCATCAAAGGTCTCACCCAACAGATAGCCAATCTCACTAAATAAATGACTGAAGTTCACATGATAAGCTCTACTCCTTATACTTCTATCAATGCTTTATTTAATTGTGAAACATGTGGGATTTTGTTCATGTTGCAGGTAGTTATCCTCAAGTGTATGCTAAGGTATATGTTAATTATCAAAATGACTCTTTCTCCAATAATTACAACCCAGGCTACAAAAACCATCGTAACGTCTCTTAAAAGAACTTAAATGCTCTAAAGCCACCACTTAAGCATCCACGCCCTTTTTAACAACCATAAAATCCGTAATTTTCATTCACATCCTAAATATTACAACCACCCACCTATAAAACACCAAAAAAAAGACCATATCTCAACTATGATGTGCAGTTTGTAGAGATAAGGATCAAGCATGATGCAAGCTCGAGACACTTACATGAATATGTTGAAAACAAAACTGATTCACCTAACACAACAGTAAAATACACGTGCTAAGTGTTGAATATTTAGTGCCTAATAATCCTAAGTATATAATCACCAAGTACTACAAATAGTAGTGGGACAATATGTAAAGGATAGGACAAAAGAAAAATTGAAAAATCGAGTCAACAAGAAAAGTTAACTCGGTTGTCCTGTTTTTGAGCCTAAAGCCGAATCAGCTTTAGGTTCTGGAAAACTAATTTTGTCCAGCACGAAAAGCCGAGTCGGCTTTCTTGGGATTGGAGCAAAATTCGACTCGACTTTTTCCTCTGATCTGATCGTTGTGTCTTTAATGCTCATGAATTTTCTGATGTTACAAAGGAGTAATTGGGAGGAATAATGCTCATGAATACCTTGGTTAATGGTATTGATTGGAGGTCATTAAGGTTGATCATCAATGGGTGATTTATTGTCCCATGACCCTTTGCTATACTTGGGGTAGTATAAATAGGGGCTTGGGGAAGGATATAAACCACACCAATTTTCTGAATTCTCATTCTTGCTCTTTCTCTTTCACTTGTGTTCTTTCAAGAGAGTAATTAAATTTTGTTAAAACTTCCAAAGTTTATAATTCTTCAAACACTTGTTAAGTGACATACCCTAAGTACTAAGGGTGTGTTGTGTTGTTTGTATCTCATTATAAATTTCCAAGATAAAAACCCAAGTACCTTTGTAAGAGACATATCACAAAAGAAAAGTGATTACACGCCTACAACAAGTATCAAGTGTCCGGGTAACGGTTGTCATTACAAAGATAATCTCCAAGTTTACTGTTAGTGTATTTTGTAAGTTTTATTTTATCCATCAACAAAGGTAAAATACAAATTTCCAGTTGTAATTTGTATTTTTCATTACAATTTTCTAGCTAATCTAATACTAAATGTAAGGAGCCTAGCCAAATAAATGTTGTGATATAGGTAAATGGTAAGCAGTTGGTTGACCCTTTCTTAAAAGAGGTCTTTTGAGAAACCAATTAAGATTTTGCATTATAATGTTGTATATAATGTTGTATGTGGTGAAACAAATTAAACAGACATTGTTAAAGATGCTAAAAAAGCTGTCCATTATGACCAATATTTGCATTGAGCATGTTCCTTTCCCTTAAAACTTGGCACAAGCTAAGCTAGAAAAGAAATATGGGAGACTTTTTATACTGATGAAAGACAATTCTTTAAAAACGTCTTTCTTAGATATGTTATCTAAAGAACCTTTTTTCCCTAAAATGTTTGAGGCTCATTGTCTAACAAGCATGGGGGAGTGACCCTCCTTAAATTAGAAGATCCCGTTACTATCAGTAACCCTGTTACTATTATTAACATGTCCCTTTCCCTTAAAACCTTGTTATATATCAAGGGTTACTAAACACCCTTTGTTTTATCCACTTGGTATGAACATATTATGTATTTATTTTCATTATGATTTATGTTGGTTTGTACCTTTTAGATGTTGAAAAAGGGAAATTATGTATGCATTTTTTTATTAAGAAGTGAAAGGGCCGACTAGGCTGACAACCCAAAAGGGCAACCTTGGCTAAAGTGCGGCATGAGTATGTGAGATTTGAAAACGTTAATGAGTGGCTACGAAAAAAACTCAAATATTAGTTCAAAGGAAAATTAAGAGATAAGAGAGAAACTTTGATTTTTGCATCTCATTTGTACTTAGAGCTGACGACATAAGAAGTGAGAGTTATAAGGTAGAAAATTAGATAGACCACCATTAGAGAGATAAGTGTAGTATCACTTTTTTTTCTTTTCCATGTTCTTTAGGAGATATAAGGAGGTAGCAGTGTAGAGAATTTGAGGTACAATATGTTTTGTACCTTATTGTTGTTGTGATAGTGTGTCAAGTATGAGGGAAATGGTATGGTTACTTGGCCTCCTGTCTACATTAGGAATTAGAGGGGTTAGGAAAGGAGACATATGAACTAGTTTATTAATTAGGATATCTGTAGAGTTTGATAAGTGCAATCATTTGCACTTATAGACGACATTTATAATCCTTTTGTGTGAGGTTATAAGATCTTTTTGCATGGTTTTGATGTATACATGTGTATTTTCTTTATGAGATTATTTGTAATATTTTATGTATTTTTGTGGTGAAATGGGAGGGCTTATAGGTCATATGTAGAGGTGTTCAATGGGCCGAGTCGGGTCAAAGCCCGTTTGAACTCGATCCTTTGTGACCCTTGACCCGTTGGGTCGACCCGCCCTGTTGAACACCTCTAGTCCTATGTCATCATTAGAGGGTCAAGGCTTAAAGAAATAGCCTAACACCCTTAGTGGT